>NC_056733.1:1081954302-1082254302 GCF_019279795.1 Protopterus annectens | reverse complement strand
TCTTAAATAATGTCATTGTATAACAGCAATAAACCATTCCAGAGCATGGGTAATGCTTTATTTAATCACAGATGTTTTTGTTTGATCATTTTGGCTTCCTCTGACTGATCAAAGCACACAAACCATGGGTAAATCCAGTATTACCCATGCCAACTCATGGGTTATTGCTTAATTTTAGTATTTATTGAAAGGCTATGAATGCACTGACTATTATCACTGTAAAGAATACTTTTTATTGATAGCATTACCATTTATACAGTTTTAATAGATGTCATTGTTTACAGTTTGTTTACATTGGTTTACCTAATGCTTTTTAAAGTTGATTTTTGAGGAAATGCTCTGGAATGCAATGATGTGTGCAGGATGCATAACATGTAACAGTCCACAGCATTTAGGTGTTAATGAGTTAATAAAATTCAATATTCTTTGTTTTTTTTTTTTTGTCTACACCTCTACAGCCATATACATTACATAATAACAACAGTAATAATAATAACAATAATAATATGGACAAAGTAGCCATTATGATGGAAAGGCATTACTCCTACCTATTATGCATGACATGTCTTTTAAAGATATATTTCCATCTTTTAGCTTAAATCTACACACTGTTGGGCAGGCTGATTTCTTAAGAAGTTGCTTCTTCTCATCTCCATTTAAACCTATGTCACATTTTCAAGACTTTTATCTTTAATGAAAGCAATTAAATAAAAAACACATTTTCAGAACCCCCATTTCTTTTAACTTACAGCAAACAGCCAAAACCTTGTACATTTTAAGAATATGAAGTTTACCCCTCCAGATATGGACAGTTGCTTATACTGATCACTGCACCTTCAGGTATTACCTTTGCTGAAATTGAGTACCTATTCTAAAACACATTAGCACCCATGTTCCCACTTACTTTAATCACTTATCTATTCTCTTCTTACCACTATTCACCTCCCAGATGTGAAAAACAGTATGCATATGTTGTGTTAGCTTTTACCTTAAATAAAGACAAGACAGATTTTCCTCACTTTCAGTGGTATTTATTACACACATGTGGGAGCCTCATGGAAAGTACCAGGGAGACTCCCAGAACAAAGGAATGCATAAGCTTATATACTGGTAATACTTGACAATACAAAAATATAGACTGGACCAGTTAGAAAAGTACAAAAGACAATTAACCAATCAGTGGTTTACCCATAGGCTTAAAGCAGTTCACATTACTACATCTCTAGGCAGAAAAAGAAAATCGGATGCACTTCCATATAAGGCACATTTCCTGCTTTCAAGCAAGCTCTTGTTTTTAAGTCCTTTTCCACTATTCACAGTTTACTCAGAGTTCACAGTACAAAGTCCATCTTAATGCAAGAAGATTGTCACGTACTCAATTTCCTTAAACACATGCTTTGGCCATTCATATTCTACAATCCCCCATTTGATGCTGTGTAAGCATCACCATTTAGTCTGTCATACATTTGCCCTAAGTCTAACATGACCATGTGGCTGGTTCCTTCAACATTGTAACACATTTTTATCTCATCATCTATATTTATAGCTGCAGGCATATAAAACTTTGGTACCTTTTTAGTAGTTTTGAAAGACTTAATTTTAAAATCAATGCTTTGATTAAAAACACAACAAGAAAGGCAATAATAGCTAATACTGCAATTAATAAAATTAACTTCAATAGTCCACCTCCCCAACCTGAAAACAGGTTGGTTAACCATGCCCATGTTGAGTTATTGGCCTCCTTGGCCTTAGAGAGTTCTGAGACTCTCTGAATAAGTTCAAGATGACGTTAAATTTCATGCTGATTGTCAGGAATAAATGTACAGCACTCCTCCTGGATTAAAGCGCAAGTTCCACCTTTCACCGCTAGGGTGAAGTCGAGATCCATACGGTTTTGGAGGACTACAGCTCTCATAGCAGTCAGTTCATCAGTCACTAGTTCCAAAGCAGAGAATGTGGCATTGCTTAATGTTTCAAGCAGCTTAGACAGTTTTCTCAATTCCCAAATTAATTTTACTGCTCTGTATGCTGGAATTATTTCAGCCCACGATATGACATCATCACCCAAGTCCATTTAGTGCCAGCATGAGCCAAGTCATGATAAATCCATGAAGCGTCAACTTGGCCTACTGGATTGGCAGGCTTTTTGACCTCTCAAACGTTCTGAATTTTTCCTTGAGGTAAAGCAGATACATGTCGGATAGCTGGGACTAAATAACCTAAGAAACAGCTACCAGACCAGTTTCCCGGTAGCCATTTATAGGCTTTTCTACCACATATAAAATACAAACGTTCTTCCAAGAGCATAGTGGAAATGTTTGTAGTAACATTATTATTGAACACTACTTGGGAGAATACATCATATAAATCTAACTTAAGTCGTGAGAGTTGTGAATAATTTGTCATTGTAGGGCTATTTTCAAAGATCCATACCTCTTTTGGCCCCAGCATTGTTCCAGTCACATTACAGGTCTGCCAGTCTGAATAATTCTTGAATGGTGCAGATACAGAGGTCCACCACACTAAATAGGAAATAGACCTATCCCATGGCGTAACGTTAATTGACTGTAAGGCTGTGTAGTTAGTAATGGCACTTACTTTCTGAATTGTTATAGTGCAATTACTTGAGCTGGCTTTCTTTATTCCCTTTTGTTTTAGGCATAAAATGCTTTGCTGTCGATATGCCAAAGTCAGAGCTACAGTTCGATTTGAATGTATCTTTTTACACAATCCCCCAGAAATGTTAAAGAGGATGGTGGAATAGTTTTCAGTAGGTAAAGGACTAGCCATCATTGGCAGGCCATCATGCGAAGTGGGAAGAGCTGCACAAATCCAGCAATCAGAAATGTTGAAGGTAGAAGCATAAGCATATTTGATGGCTTGATAGGTGTTGAAGGGTGGATACCAAATAGCTCGCTTGGTTTGATGCGTTGATGGAGCAGGAAATAGAAATGGCCATATTAAAAATAACAGTACAACAAGAATGACTAGTAGAATGGCTGTCCAATATTTTTGTGGAAATGGTTGTTGCGTCTGCATGGTCTCAGGAGTTTGAAGTTTCACAAAGGGGTAGATGTTAGGCATCATCAGATACTGGAACAGTTCTACTTTGAGTACAAGTAGCAATGGGAGGAGAAGCTGGAGTTGAAAAAGGTAAAGGCTGTTGGTCTTCGGATGGCACAACTTTTTTGACGTGTGAAATGTGGATCCAAGTAGGAGATCCTCGTAGTCGCACAGCAGATGACATTGTCAGAAGAACCAGGAAGGGCCCCTTCCAGCATGGGTAGAGCGCTGTTTTTCTTGAAAAGGACTTAACGTATACCAAATCGCCTGGTTGTAGGGCAGATGACAGAAAAGGATCTGGAAGATGCTGAGCAGCTGCTACTTGTCGATGGTGAAACTGTAAAAAGGAAACAAGAGATTTGCAGTACAAAAGAACATCATTATCAAATGCATCATATTCAGAAAGTGATGGTGGTGGTATCATGGGCATACACAGAGGGCAACCCATGAGAATTTCATGAGGAGAAAGACCCTTAGTAGGATGCGGTTGTGCTCGCATAGAAAGTAAGGCTAGTGGTAAGGCCTGCACCCAAGTTAGGCCTGTTTCTGAAGTGACTTTAGCAAGTCTAGTTTTCAAGGTCTGATTCATTCGTTCAGTAATAACTGATGCCTGACGCCTGAGGCCTGTATGGGCAATGAAATTTCAAGGTGATGCCTAACATTGTACACAATGATTCAACTAATTGAGCAGTAAAATGCATCCCACGGTCAGAGTATATTTGACAGGAAACACCAAAACGAGGTATCAGTTCATAACACAATTTTTTTGCAACTGAAATAGCATCATTTTTAGCACATGGATAGGCTTCTAATCACCCCGAAAAAATATCAACAACAGTCAAAACATATTTAAAATGAGTGCAAGGTGGGAGTTCAATAAAGTCCCACTGTAAGGCACAAAATGGTCCCATTGGTTTTGGCACTGGTTGAGTGGGAGTCATAGTGCCTTTCAAAATATGCTGTAAACAAATGGAGCACGTGCTCAAAAAATGTTGCACAGAGGCAGAAAGTCCTGGGGTGAACCAATCCTTTTGGATTTGTTTAATTAATGCTTGTACCCCTACATGAGCTGGCAAGTGATATGCTTTTATAAGAGAATTTAACATAGATACAGGGCAAATTAATCTGCCATCAGGATGCTGCCAAATTGAATCAGAGCTTTTGAAACAGCTTTGAGCCAGCCATGCTTTTTTTTCTGATTCCGATGCTTCATTTTGTAAAGTTTTTAAAACAGTAGTGACAAAAGTAACCGTTTGTAAAATAGGCTGCAGAAATGGTCCCTGAACAGTGTGTGTGTGAAAGAGCAACCTGTTTGGCAGCCCAGTCAGCCAAATTATTTCCCTTAGCTACTAGGGAGTTGTTGGACTGGTGAGCTGCACACTTAACAACAGCAATTTCAGAAGGTAGTAACAAATCCTGTAATAGGTGATCAATGTACAGATAATTTTTAATAGGTGCCCCAGAGGATGTCAAAAACCCCCTTTCCTTCCATAAGGTACCAAAATCATGAACAACACCATGGGCATAATGTGAATCAGTATAGATAGTAACAGATCTGTCTTTGGCCATTTTACATGCATGCAAAAGCGCCACTAATTCCGCAGCTTGTGCGGAGGTGCCAGGTGGTAATTGTCCAGTTTGTAAGACCTCAGATGGTGAGCAGACTGACCATGCAGCCTGAAGTTCACCAGAATTATTTCATAAGCAGGATCCATCCACAAAAAGAACTAAATCAGAATTAGGCAAAGGAACATCTTGCAAATCTAACCTGGGAGAAAGAACAGTGTTAATTACAAGCACACAGTCATGTGGTTTGCCCTCGTCATTAGTTGTAATCAATGAAGCAGGGTTTAGTAGTGGGCAAAGTGTAATTTGCACAGCAAGATTACTTAATAAACTTAACTCATATTTAGTGAGGCGAGCATTAGAAAGATACTGTGCTTTTTGTTTTTAAGAGTAATGCTTGCACCGCATGAGGTACTGCTAGTATACTGTCATGTCCTAAAGTCAATGGTGCCGCCATATCAACAGCAGCAGCTGCCACCGCTCATAAACAGAGTGGATAGCCAGAAGCAACAGGGTCTAACTGGGTGCTGTAATATGCTATAGGTCGATAGTCCCCCCGTGCGCGCTTGCACTAGCAAACCCAGGGCAGTCTTGTTCCTTTCACAACAGAAGAAAACAAATGGTTTAGAATAATCGGTGAGCCCCAGAGCAGGTGGGTTTATCAGTGCTGTTTTAATAGCCTGAAAAGCATTTTCATGTTCAGGGGACCAAGGCAGAGGATCTGTGACTTCCTTTTTTAGAAGCTGTAACAGAGGAGCCGAAATTTCTAAAAAATTAGGCACCCACTGTCTACAATAACCTGCCAGGCCAAGGAACCCCCTAAGTTGTCTCTGAGTTATAGGGTGAGGGGCAGTCTGAATGGAGCTGATCTTACTTGGAAGTATTTGAAGTGAACCCATAGAAATGATGTGTCCCAAGTATTGTACCTTTTCTTGACAGAACTGCAGTTTACATTTATTTACCTTAAAGCCTTGATCAGCTAAAAATTTTAAAACTAGAAGGGAACCCTCTATACAAGACTTAGTATCTTGTGAAGCTATAAGAATATCGTCTACATACTGGACCAAAACTGAACGTGGTGGTAACTGTAAATCCTGTAGTTGTCTGTACAGCTCTCTAGAGAATAGGGTTGGAGATTCTACATATCCCTGGGATAGCCGGGTCCAAGTATACTGTTGGCCCTGATAAGTGAATGCAAGCAAATACTGACTATCAGAATGTACTGGAATAGAGAAGAAAGCTGGTGAGATATCTATAATTGTAAAACAACGTGTTGTAGGTGGGATACAGTTTAAAATCATAGCTGGGTTGGTACGATTGGAAATACAGGCAAAACAGCTTTATTGTCTTCTCGCAAGTCTTGCATAAATCTGTAAGCTCATTTACCAGGTTTCCTTACCGGTAGTATTGGAGTATTACATGGGCTTGTTGTAGGTACTATGATTCCTTGCTGTACCAAAGCAGAAATGACGGGGGCAATACGAGATGTAGGTTCAGTCATCAAAGGGTACTGTGGCACCCGAGGTAACTTTGCCCCAGGTTTTAAGGTTATTTTTACAGGAGTGGCTGAAGTCAGAAATCCAACATCATTATCATGAGTAGTCCATAGATGAGAGGGTAATGAATTTAAATGCTTATTTCTATTGAGGTCAGACTGCATGCATATTGTTTGCAGAGTGACAGTTTCGTCTAAAGTAGCCAAAATACTATTTTGTTTAACTGAAGGTCCTTGTAAATATACTCCATCAGCTGTGCAGAAAATGGTTGCTCCCATCTTACAGAGCAAATCCCTCCCCAATAAATTTAAAGGTGCTGAGGGTCCTACTAAAAATGCATGATTGTCCTGTAAAGGTCCCAAAGTTACTGGGACTGGGACGGTTTCAGAATATTCAGTTGGAATACTGGAGACACCTACCCCTCTAGTTGTGTTATTGGAGAGGGGGACATTTATTGCTGCTTCACCAACTAACATAGATTTAGTTGCTCCAGTGTCAATTAAAAATGGGTATGGTTTATTTTTGACAAGCAACATAACATGCGATCCATCTTGATCCACAGGAATGAAAGGGCACAACTGCTGTTGTCTTTGTTCAGGAAACCTTCATTGTGATGGCTGCCGATTGGATGGGGTCCAATTAGAATTCCACTGAGGTGATGTATCAGTGGGTGGGGGCAGGTTGTTCAGCCAGATACGGACATTCATTTCTCCAAAGGCCTACTTGGCCACAATTGAAACACTCCATCTGATTATTATAGCTTTGGGGTGGGGCTGATCGTGTTTCCTGCCAGTTTTGTCTATTCTGATTTCCTGCCCCTTGGCGTCCACCTCTCCCTCTTCCCCGTCCTTGTCCTCCCCACCCACACTGCCTGAAGGCAGTACACATCTGAATCTGCGCCTTAACCAATTTTTCCTGTAATTCTTTTTTCTCCCTTGCTAAGTGGTCGGAGAGGTATTGCACTTGTGTAACCAATTCATGCAATCCAAGACTAGGCCAGTTTAAACATACTTCCTTTAACTTATCCCATACTTGTGGGTGTAACCCATCTACGAAGGCGGCCAACAATCCACTTTGTGCTGGCCCTTCGGTAGGTTCTGGGTAACCAGAATAAGCCTCAAAGGCATCAGTGATGTGATTTAAATACTCATCCACTGGTTCATCTTCTTTCTGAAGAACTGACTTGATTTTGGACCAATTGGGTGTGGGTGGGACTATTACCATAACAGCATCTACTGTATGCCATCTGACCACTTCAAATCCATTATCTCCCTGTGCATCGTGTTTTGGAATTGGAGTAGGAACATTAGCATGGTCCCAAATTTGTTTCATCAGATCAGCTGGCACGGCGTACTGAAGAACTACCCTGACTTCTTCTATTGTAGGATTTTGTAGACTAATATGTCCCGCCAGCACACACTGGAACTTAGCTGAATTAGTACAGATGGACGGTAGTGATTTGGTAATGGTTTGAAAATCACCCTCCGACCATGCCCTTGGTACTACAACTGTCGGCGGTTCCTGTCCATTTCTAGCATGGGCTGCGTTAGGTACTTCTCTCAATGGTAGCAATCTGTCATCATCTGATGACTCCGACTCTGAGTCTGGATTAAATTTATCTGGCCCAAAATATCCATCCTCACTGTCAATTACTAGTGGGGAACTGGAGAAAATGCCTTCGTTGGTGTAAATGTCGCCTCCCTTTTCCCTTATGATAGGGTTTAAATTTAAAGTACATTACAGATTTTGCAGCCTTATGAGTCATACTATGAGTTCTTGGTCTCTCTTTTTTATCGCTTGTTTCTAGATCAGATTCACTAGACTGACTGCCCGCAGCTTGTTCTCCATCCCTAGTGGTGAAATCTGGCAGCTGTATTTCAGCTCTTTGTTGAACGAGGGGGGGCTGATACTGCGGTGGTGCAGTTGGTGGTGTAGTCGATGGTGCAGTTGATGGTGGGGGAAACCAGGTATTATCATCCTCTGACGATTCAGTTATTTGCAATTTAGCTAATTCCTTTACAGGACAAAGCCCCTTAAAGGGTGGGTCCATCAAACATTTACCGTTTACAACATCTAAATTACTAGCAGTGTGTTGTAATTCCCTCAATTGCTCTTTTAGTTTTTGCTGATTATCCTTTAAACTACTGATAACCGAATCTTTTTCTATTTCTTTCTCCTCTGTCATCCAATCATTAAATGCTGCCCAGCACAACCCTGGTATTTTTTTCCCTTTTTTCCTTAACTTTCACTGGAGATTAAGCAAAATATTTTTATTAAAACTGCCATTTTCTGGGAAGGTGAGTTTACCATCACCCTTAGTGAGGGTGATCCACTGACTTATAAATATACAACTGTCCCGGGGCACACGGAAATACATATAACCAGCTGGTGTACCTCTTTCTGGCTCCTTTATGGTTCCCACATTCGCTCCCATTTTCACACAATAAGCTATACTGTATTTTACAGATTTAGCTGTGACGTTTTGTAAGTGTCGTTTTCTCCACTCTCGTATCTCCTTTTACTCTTATGTTGCCAGTTTTTTCGTTTTAACCCACACTCATACTGCACAATAAATAGCAGAAAAGAAATACATGCCACTTACCTCAAAACAACTGAATGAGAGGAATTATTTTATTCCTGCAAAGTTATCAATACCAAATTTTAAAGCAGGCAAGTACAAGAAATGAAGGAAACACTGCAAAAACAGAAAATCCTGTCATGGGCCCTTTTATTAGCAGCATTTTGTTCAATCCTCGACTGCTGCAGCTGTTGTCAATTCAGATCCAAGTAAACGGCACCAATTGTTGTGTTAGCTTTTACCTTAAATAAAGACAAGACAGATTTTCCTCTCTTTCAGTGGTATTTTATTACACACGTGGGAGCCTCATGGAAAGTACCAGGGAGACTGTCAGAACAAAGGAATGCATACGCCTATATACTGGTAATACTTATTGACAATTCAAAAATATAGACTGGACCAATTAGAAAAGTACAAAAGACAATTAACCAATCAGTGGTTTACTTGTAGGCTTAAAGCAGTTCACATTACTACATCTCTAGGCAGAAAAATAAAATCGGATGCACTTCCATATAAGGCACATTTCCTGCTTTCAAGCAGGCTCTTGTTTTTAAGTCCTTTTCCACTATTCACAGTTTACTCAGAGTTCACAGTACAAAGTCCATCTTAATGCAAGTAGATTGTCACATACTCAATTTCCTTAAACACATGCTTTGGCCGTTCATATTCTACACATACTTTTAGTAAATATTAAACTTTATCCCTAAGACAAAGTGTACTGGCTAAATTTAAATAAATAAAATAAAGTGTGTATTTATTTGTTGAATACATTAATGTAATAAGACTCCTAGAGGAGGCAATTACTTGTGTAACAGATTCATTTCCACTGTTTCATACTTCAGTTACATTTCACTGAACTGCTTGCCAAAGTACTTTTAAATGTTAAATACACTGTAGCTTAAACATTACACTCAGCGGACAGTGTACAGACCTCTCGTGATTAATTGCTTGTACATGCAGACATCTTGTCTCCAAGTAAACAGCTAGTAACTTTGCAGATGCTTAAAAGAATTGTTGAAATTTCACCCAGAACACATTGTTCAGACATTTCACTATTAACTGCTTCCACCTGCGCACTTCTTGTCTTCCCTGAAAACTTTTGCTAATGAAAAAAATGTAATGACTTTACAAATGCAAGAAATGATTAATATTGTTCATGCTTTTCATTTTAGCTTATTTTTCAAGCCTATTTGCTTTTAAAACTCAATAGTTTAAACCACTATCATTAATATAAGTGCACTATTCTGTAAAATGTGGGAAATTATCTTAATTCTTCATGTAACATAATCACTACATTTGTACATTCCTCACGGTAGCCTACTGTAACTTGCTTCTGTCCAGTCTTTCTTACCTTGTTACATTGTAAAGCCTGTACACTTTACAAAGCAGAAAAAGCAATTTCTTTCTGGTTTTAATATATTTAACATATACAGTAGTTATTGATAAGACTTTTCCCACCTCACATTTGAAATACCCCTGAATGCACAGTATATAAAACTGCCTTACTATATAACATGCACCATAATTTGTTTATAAAAATATTAATAAGAACAAATCTCTTTAACTTGTACCACCTATATTTTATAACAAAAAGAAGTTTAAAAGTAAAGAGCGATCTTCAAGATTCACTCTTTTCCTGAGTTTTCTGTGTTTTTGTTCAGTTTGTCAGCACTCTGCATTTCAACTACCAACATTTTAGTAGGGAACCATGTGACCTGTCAAAAAATGGGGTTTACAATTTGAAGAGACAAGCACTGGTTTATTGTCTATAAGTACATGAATATAAGGTATGTAAAAGAAGAAAAACATGATTCCACCTTTGCAAAAAAGGTCATCATTATGGAGTTATGTTATCATGTCAACTTGGATTCACAGCTACTGTCCTACCTTCTTTGATAGTCATGCCTAACTGTCACAGGTCTATTCTCAGACAATCCATCCATCTCTTGGCTGGATGTGCTATTCTCTTTTTGCCATCTTTCAGACTCTGACAAATCCCCTTTACCAGCTTGTCCTCTGCTTTTCTGCACATGTGACCAAACCACAATAATCTGTTCTTCTTGGCCTTGTGTGCAACTGGGAATATTTTGGCTTCAGCTCTGATGTCCTCATTTCTTTGTCTGTCACACAGTGTGCATACTACTACCCATCTGCCCATCAGTTCAAACTTCTTCAGCTGCTCTTCCTTCACTGCTCCGGCTTCTATGTCATATATAAACACTGGCTACACTATTGTTTTGTACACCATACTTTTCAGCTTCTTTGGCCTTCTTCTATCACACCCTAACACTGACACTTTGTATAATTGGTTCTAATAACCCTGATTCTAGCTTTAGTCTCCTCATTCCAGTTTCTCTTCTATTTAACCACGTCTCCCAAATGCTTGAAGCTGTTAACCTGTTCCAATAGTTTTTCCTTTTATTTCAGTTTTCACATCCACCCGATCTCCCCCGTTTGATGCATAACTACAGTTTTGCCTATACTCACTTTCATCAATTTACCTTTAGTCCTGCATTGCAAAAAAAAGATAATATTGATTGTAAATTATAGCATAATGTTAGGACTGCATTATACTGAAACTTGTTTGGAGAAGACTCCTTGTTTTTTCAAGATTATGCAGAACGGGGATGTTATTTTTTAATTCCATTCTGAATAATAATATACAAGTCTGTGGAAGCAGTATTAGTATCATTAGGATTATTCTAATTATATCTGTTGATTTATATTTGAGACACCATTTTAAACTATAGCAAAAGCTTGATTTGTATCAGTTGCCTTAAATCTCCTTCTTGGCGTGTGGCTGCTGAGCGTTCTTTTTCCCCCCTGGCCTAACTTTATATTTACCATTTGTGCAAACTACTTTTACCTAATTTTCCTACTTCCTGTTGGGCCCTGCTGGACTTCAAAGACCAACTATATTCTCCTATCACACCCTGCTTGTGTCTCTCCTTACCTGGGTATCTAAAGTATCCCCTGGACAGAATCTCCAAGACAAACTAAGATTGTATGTTAATTAAGGTTCTATTATCTGTACTTGTATGGGTTAATGTTATGATACTTGCTAGGTGTCTAGTTTAAACTGCCAGAACTACCAGCAGCCATACCCCCTCCACTTGCTCTCTTGTACTCCGCATCCACCCTTACCAAAGTTACCTCTGACTTTGTAGTATTTCCAACACCCTCAAGCCCTTCCCTTCTGAATTCTTTTCCACTTCCAGCCTTCTACTGTGATCTCCAATCACTGTCATGACAGGTTTTGACCATTAGAGGGCAGTCTTCACCCACCTTTGATTTACTTATTATTTCTTTCAACTTTCTATAGTTGACAAACCATAGTATTTTACCCCCCTCTTCTTCACCTCTAGCCATATACTAGCCTTTTCTCCTTACAGCCTCTCATTCTTCCTATCCTTACACCCACAACCTCTGCCTTCCTTACTTACCTTCTCCTGATCTTACCATCCACTATACTGATTGTTTTTCTAGTCTTCCTGCTGCATCCTTTCCTTTGGGTGTTCACCCGGATACTCTACCTGTATTTGCTATACTGATACTGAGCTCTTCCTTATTTCTCTGTAACTTCTTCCACCCTACTCTTTATTTCTCTTCAGTCTCCCTGTTCTATAACACCCTCACAGTTCTCTCTCCTTGTCCTTTCCCTTTGGGTTCTAACCATACTCCTCTGCCTAGACTGTTCTAGCTGCACTGACCCCTTTCTTCCATTTATTTATTTCTTCTTCTCCTCTCTCTCTCTCTCCCTTCTCACCTCTTCTTCTCATATCCAGTCTACTAGAGCCTATGTATCTGTTTCTATCCTGCACCCCCTACCTTACCTAGTCTTCCGGCCAGCTTTTGCTTTTCCCTCCTTACCCCTCCCCCTACCTTACTACATCCGCTCCTAACATATCATAAGGAACCAGCTCTCTGGAGGCGCCATCTTTAAATCTCCTTCTTGGCGTGTGGCTGCTGAGCGTTCTTTTTCCCCCTGGCCTAACTTTATATTTACCATGTAAGTGTGCATTTGTTATCTCTCTGTTACACTTGTTTTTGTCATTTTGTATTTGGTCATGTATTGTAACACAGATGTGTGAACTGTAATACTTAAGAACCTACCCTGTGCCTATTATGTAATTTACCAGTCTGTTGCACATCGCGGTTCGTATATTGAACCATTGCAATGTTAGAAACCTGTCCTGCGCTATCAGCTTCATAGTGTTTGCTTCGCAGGCGTATCTGCAACTACTAGTATTGTCTGTTCCACTTAATAGTGTTGTACCATCTTTGTGCCTGGGCCACCCGCTTCTCTGGCTATTGTACTCACTGTTTTGTTCCTCTAAATAGTGCAAGTGCAGAATAAGCTAGCCACGCTAATGCTTTGCAGTTACCCCTGCGCTTACAAACGCCAATAACGTGTTGTCGAAGTTTTGGTGTAGCAATCAGTCTCGTCTCTGTAGTGGCTTACCGCCCTGTTAAAAGAATTGAATTTATTTCCTAATGGTCTGCCCTAAAAAACTCCACACAATGCTAGATGTTAATAGATAACAGCAATAGCTGTATCCTGCGCTCGCCAGTTGGACTCGTTCTCATGCTAGACCTGCCCTTGTGTTCCTGGGTCTAACGCTGTTAATCTACCTAATTTGCTTACCACTCTGTTAAAAGAATTGAATTTATTTCCCACTGGTCTGCCCTAAAAAACGAAAACACAATGCTAGATGTTAATAGATAACAGCAATAACTGTATCCTGCTCTCGCCAGTTGGACTCGTTCTCATGCTAGACCTGCCCTTGTGTTCCTGGGTCTAATGCTGTTACTCTACCTAATTTGCACCCCATCTTACTGACGTATTAGGCCGCGTGCGCTTGCTACTATAGCGCCGCTGATAACCAACTAAGTAGGACTGTTCCTATCTCTATTATTTGGCAATGAACGCTTTGCTGCTGTAGCGGCAATATAATCGGTTTATTACTAGTTACAATTTCTACATTGACAGAGTATGCAAATACTAAAGGGATAAATGCCTATATTCTCTATCTTATGCCTAGTATCATGTTGAAATATTACCTGATGTTGCAATATAGCTACAATGTTCCCACTGTACTCTAACTCTGGCTTCAGTGTATTGACCGTAATTGCCATACTTGTTAGTTTAATATCTTAATTCTAGTTACTTTATTTTACTATGTAATAGTGTGGTCCTTGCTACTATGTTGTAAATATGGCTGCATTGTTTAGATATTTTCTCTTAAACTAAGGGAAAGGTCAAATGCTTGTGCCTAGTTTTCTGAAGATACCACACCTGATGTTAATATTTTTATGTTAGTAGACTAGCTAAGGTGTTTGCTCCTAACTTGCAGTGAAATGTTTTAAATATAGCTGCTTTGTTTAATTGTTTTCTTACTAAGAGGTGAACTGTTTTGTGCTTGTGCCTAGTTTCTGAAGATTCTACACCTGATGCTAATTTTACGTTATTTGACTAGCTTATGTGCTCTGCTTTTAATTTTGCAAACTAACGTGCTTTCTCTTCTGTTGGATATCCAGTATTCAAAATAACTTTCTTCTCCCTTTATTTTTGTCTCCAGTTGTGCAAACTACTTCTACCTAATTTTCCTACTTCCTGTCGGGCCCTGCTGGACTTCAAAGACCGACTATATTCTCCTATCACACCCTGCTTGTGTCTCTCCTTACCTGGGTATCTAAAGTATCCCCTGGACAGAATCTCCAAGACAAACTAAGATTGTATGTTAATTAAGGTTCTATTATCTGTACTTGTATGGGTTAATGTTATGATACTTGCTAGGTGTCTAGTTTAAACTGCCAGAACTACCAGCAGCCATACCCCCTCCACTTGCTCTCTTGTACTCCGCATCCACCCTTACCAAAGTTACCTCTGACTTTGTAGTATTTCCAACACCCTCAAGCCCTTCCCTTCTGAATTCTTTTCCACTTCCAGCCTTCTACTGTGATCTCCAATCACTTTAATGACATATTTTGACCACTAGAGGGCAGTCTTCACCCACCTTTGATTTACTTATTATTTCTTTCAACTTTCTATAGTTGACAAACCATAGTATTTTACCCCCTTCTTCTTCACCTCTAGCCATATACTAGCCTTTTCTCCTTACAGCCTCTCATTCTTCCTATCCTTACAGCCACAACCTCTGCCTTCCTTACTTACCTTCTCCTGTTCTTACCATCCACTATACTGATTGTTTTTCTAGTCTTCCTGCTGCATCCTTTCCTTTGGGTCTGCCCCGCTCCGTTCACCCTTTGGGCTCACTCCGCTCCCCTACCGTACCACCAATTTCCACCCACCCCCAACACTCCTACTTTTATACGTACATCTCTCCTCCCCCTTACCTCCAACCAATCCCATCTCTACTCCACCCCTCAACTCCAACCAATCCCATCTCTTCTCCTCCCCTAATCCCTTTCAATTAAATATTCACTCCCACTCTGTCCTATATCTTCCTGTTCTCTCTCACTCCTCCCTCTTACCCTAAAACACCCTACAACATCCTGCCACCTCCTTTTATACCCAAATCTAACAATGAAGATATCACCACTTCCACAAACTCTCTTCATCCACTCTATTACTGCTCTTCTCCTACTAACTGCTTTCTCTGCCACTTCTTATTCCTCTTACAAACTTCCTCCCCCCTCTTATTCCCCCACCTCCAATATCCTCCACCAACTCCACACCTTCTCATCCCACTTTTACTCTATATCCCCCTGCCTAATTCAACCAAACCCATTTCACTATTTCAAACTCAAACTGCTACCCTACTCTATTAAACTCCATACTCCCAAAGGAAAAATGTTCTTTCCACAAACTACTATAAGTAATGCAAATATCCTGTTCTCTTCTTCCTCTATCCTGCTTTTCCTAGCAGGAGACATACACCCCAACCCTGGTCCTCAGACTACTACTATCCTGTCTTCCCCTACCTCTCCAATACCTCCAACCACAAATTCCTTAAGCTAGTTACAATCAATACCCAGAGTTTAAAAAATAAAATAACTCTCTTCCATGCCTGGATTAACCATACTCTTCCAGACATAGTATCTCTCTCTCTGAGACATGGCTAAAGCCCCACATCTCTGACTCTGAGATCCTTCCCCCTGGCTTTCAAGCACTCAAATGTGACCACCAAATCAAAAAAGGAGGAGGAGTAGCATTCATTTATAACAGCCTGCTAAACCTCACTCCTTACCAAAATCCCATTCTTCAATTTTGCAATGCTGAAATAGTCATAGGGATACTTAAATTGAATAACTATAAAAGTATTTGCATTATGAGCATCTACATTCCCCCTGGAAATAATATCCCTACTCCTGAAAACATTCTACTATGGTCCTCAACTAATATTAAACTAGAGACATACATATTAGGAGATGTGAATATAGATTGGAACAAAATTAATAACAATAATCCCTCTTTATCTATTAATCTACTCAACTTTACTCAACTAATAAACGGCATTACCAGACCTAATAAAATCAACCCCCCAGGGTCCACCTTGGACTGGATCTTAGCCTCCCACCCAAACAAGATATCTCACTCTGCTATCCTACCAGACACCATGAGTGACCATCTCCCAGCTTCCATTCTCTGAGCTACCCGCTCCTCCCCTCATCAACACCAGTTTACCTATACTCATAATCTCAAAAACTTCAACCCTTCTATATTCTCAAGAAACACTTAAACATACCAACTGGAACAATCTAAAATCTCTTCCCCTAGATGAAGCCGTACATTCCTTTAATACAACCTTCCTAGACATTCTAAATGCCCAAGCACCTCCTAGAACTAAGCATATAAAGCCTTACTCTGCCCCATGGCTAACTAAAGATACTAAATAACTTATGCAACAAAGAGACAAGACTTGGAAACTTTACAATCAAGAAAAAATCCCTGACACCCTCCTCAAATACAAGTAACTCCGTAACATAACCAAAAAGCATATTACAAAAGACAAAAAATCCTACTACATTAAACTACAGTCTACCCATTCAAAAAACCCAAAACAATTCTGGAACTCCATAAACTCTCTTCTGCTCCCAGATACAAAAAACAATCCCTGTCCTGATAATAATTTAACAGACATAGAAATTGCCACCCAATTCAACTCCTTCTTTACCAACTCCATAGCTGAACTCACTAAGACCTTCCCCAATAATATCTCCTCCCCTCTACTCAACCCTACATTCCCTTCCCCCACTCAATCTCCCTCTCCCACCCCTCCCCCTATTTTCCATCTAAAACCCATCTCTATCTCTCTCATCAAAAAGCTTCTCACTAAACTCAAGCCTTGCTCCAGTGCCCCTGACAATATCCCCTCACACTTTCTAAAGCTTGCACCAAACTCAAGCCTTGCTCCAATGCCCCTGACAATATCCTCTCACACTTTCTAAAGCTTGCACCAAACTCAAGCCTTGCTCCAATGCCCCTGACAATATCCCCTCACACTTTCTAAAGCTTGCACCAAACTCAAGCCATGCTCCAATGCCCCTGACAATATCCCCTCACTCTTTCTAAAGCTTGCTGCTGATGACATTGCCATCCCCATTAGCACTCTCATTAACCGATCCATTCATGAATCTTACGTCCCCAAACTGTGGTGTGCTGCCTATATCCTACCTCTTCACAAAGGAGGCAAAAACAACAACATCTCTAATTTCCGTCCAATAGCCATTCTCTCCCCAATATCAAAAATTCTAGAAAAATGCATCCACCAACAACTTATGCCCTTCCTCATCAGTAACCACATCCTTACCCCTACTCAACATGGCTTCCACCCCAGCCATAGTACACTAACCACTCTCCTCTCATTTTTAGACAAAGTAAACCATGCTCGGGACTCAGGAGAAATTGTATCCACTGTCCTTCTAGATCTTTCCAAGGCTTTCGACACTGTCTCTCACTCCCACCTTCTAACTCACCTGTCTAACCTCAATCTCGATCAGCATTCACTTACCTGGTTTAAGAGTTATCTTTCTGACAGATCTCAGGCTGTGAAATGGAAAACTAGTACCTCAATCTTCCTTCCTACCCCAACCGGGGCTCCCCCAGGGTTCAATACTCGGTCCAATGCTCTTCAATATATTCATTAATGATTTCCATGCAGCCATTCCCAACACTAAAATAGTACAGTATGCAGATGACTCTACTTTAATCTGCTCTGCTCCTAATCTTCCTGCTCTCCAAGCAATTGCCCAATCTGCCTTTACAGCAACTGAGAACTGGATGTTTCAAAACCACCTCTCCCGTAATGCTAATAAATCCAAAATCCTACTTTTCTCTCCCTCTACAAACCTGCACCTTGACAAACAATTTTTCAAAATTACCAGTAATGCCAACTCCCTAATAGAAGTTGTCCCCTTCACTAAACTTCTCGGTGTTACTATCGACGAACACCAAAAAATCGATACTTATGTCCAATTAAATATAAAAAAAACATCAAAAACCTGGGTTACTATACAGAAACTCTCACTTCCTTTCTCCCTCTAGCAGGCAAACTCTTGCCACTAACTATTTACTTCCATCACTATTATACGGTGCCCCTTGTCTAACCAACCTTGCATCCTCCATCTCCTCAAAACTAGAAATCTGCTACAACAAAATCTCCAAATTCGCTACTAAATCTAAACACTACTCCCACCATTGCTCTTCCCTACACATGCTAAAATGGCTAGAGCTTCCCAACTGCCTTGACTACCTCCAACTCCCTACAGCCCACAAATTAATCTTTAAACCTACTGCATGCCCTGCTCTAGCATACATCATTCCTTCTTATACTCCCCACAGACCCCTAAGATCTGCACAACAAAACCAACTTGCTATTCACAAACCAAAATGTCCTGCTGGCCAGTGTCTGCTATCCTATTCCCTAGCAAAAAAATGGAACTCTCTTCCCCCCTCACTAAGAATCTCCAATAACCTTGAACTCTTTAAGTCCCAGCTCCATTCTCATCTCTCCCAAAATTGGAAATGTAATTGCTCTCTGCCCCCCTAATCCTATTAAACTCATTTCTACTTGTTCTTCATTAAATACTTCTTCACCTTGCTATTCTGCCCAACAGCTTCCCCTTGATATTTCTTTCGTAGTGTAAATATTATATATATCCTTCTTTCAGTACTCTCTCCCCCTTATACTTCTTCCATATAAACCTATATTATATTTGACTAACTAATGACTCTAACATTGTATAAATTGTGTCCAACCCTCTTCTACTAACTTTACCCTCCATCCCCCTTGTATTACCCCCTATTGCTTTTTTCTCACATATGTTCTTCTTTCTAATAAACAATTGCCTCTTGCTTCACTACTCAACTGCCTCTCTCTCCTTCCTCCACTTTAGGTATTTATTCCTACTACTCTGCATACTTTCTACTACCCATCTTCATTACCAGCATGTTCTGTATGAACTATCCTTAAGTCTCCTATACTTCACTTATTGCACTACATCTTTTTGCTACATCTCACTGTATCATCTTACAATTTTGTTTAAAATATTATATAATACTAGGATGATTCATAACTGCATTTTATTGTACTTTTTATCATATTTTTATTGTATTTTTATTGTATCTTTGTAATCTTGGAGCTTTTCTCCCCGGGCCTCTACTGAAAACGGGCTCCTTGAGCCCAGTGGACCACCCCGGTTATCAAACTGGAAATAAATAAATAAATAACTGATCAGCCATTAATTATTCTGAGTTAGCATACTTCTTGTAGCATTATAGTGGATAGCCCCTTTAAGAATACTAGCTTATAAGCAGGTAGCCTGATAAAATTAATGAGGAACAGCTGCAAACAGACCTATTTAAATCCTAGTGCCACGCTACCATTCGGATTTGTGACCCTCGTACCTTACAGAGCTCCAGGGAGAACTCTAGAAGGAATTTCATGAGCTCTTGAAAAACAGTAGTCTGAACAGTCTTATAGCAGAGAAAGGACTTGATCATCCTCCAGAATACAAGTCACTGTGTGAGAGTTCAAGGATTGCTACAGTTTATTGCTGCATGTGTAGGAGTGTAAAGAGAGCTTTTGTACATTTGTAATCTCTGTAAGTGCTGTTTTTAACAGCCTCCTTTTCAGTATACTGTCAGTAGGAAGCTCTGCATTGTGCACAAAAAATGGACTTGAACAATACCTTATATAAGCGTACCGCATAAGAACAAATCTGTTTTACTTACAGCACCTATTTTGTATGCAAAAATGGACAAACAATGCTTTATATAAGCATTCCAGAGTTTGTAATAATTTTCAGAAGTTTTCATTTTTCGTTTGAGAAAGAGCCCCCCCCCCATTTAAAGGAGGGGATTGGCAGAGGTTTTCTTGGCAGTTGTTATTGGATGCTACTTTAATACCAGGCCTCAATTCAAATTATATAAACATTATTTTAAAATTTAGAACAAGTAAATTATGATTTCATAGAATTATGAATATTTATGTGGTTTAAAGTTTGTTTATGTTTTTAAATGGACTTCTCATAGTATGTTTTTATTTATTTATGCTTTGTGATTGTCAGATGACTGGTGATAAAGACAGTTGTGTGACTATTGGTGTCTATTTAAACAGTGTAGTGTATATTGCCTACTTATTCTGATGAAATCCTCTGTATTGTATGGATGAAGCCCTTCAATAATAATATATTTTTGTCTCTTGTTTAGGTTGTTTTGCTGTTTTTATTTATTTATTTATTTATTTACAGTTACTTATTCAGTTCCTTCAGTATCCTTCTAAACATTATTGACATAAAGTAGGAATTATGCTTTACTGTCCATCCACGAGGTTAACACAGTCAACTAAATTCCTCTCTTTCTTCATTTTGTAAAGCCACATTTCATGGCCATTCTGGTATCCAGTGTACTAGTAAGCTTTATACTTCACAGTTTCTCATTTATTCCCTAATTTCATGATATTACTGATCTTTCTGATCATCTCTATCTTCAGCAACAGTTCCAGGTTCAAGTCCATGATACTCCCGATTCTTTTTTTCAGTTTCTATGCTTTTTTCCTGTTTATCAGGCATTTTTCTTTGAAACAATGGAAACAGTTTCATCAGTACAGTCTCTCTCTCTGTGGGATGCATTATTGTCAGAAAAGTGAGAAACAGAGTTCCCTTCTGCTTGCTGGATCACTCTTTGCTGGATAAACATTTTTCTTAATTTTTTCCTTGGCCTGTTCTGTATAAAAATGTATTTTTTTCTGCTGGAAAAATATTCTTAATCTAGATGGATACAGCAGTAAAATCTCACACCTGCCTATCAACATTCCCTGATTGCTGGGATAAACTTGCTTCTCTTCTGCTTGGTGTATTATGAATAATCATTTCCAAAAACATTCTGTTACCCCGCAATATTTTATACTTTTCCTTCTACCACAATTTTGTCTGGAGAAACTCTTACTACTAGTATGTTTGCATCTTTACTGATATAGATATTAGCCAGATTTGTAGTATGCATATGATGTGCCCTCTCAATTAAGTCCTGCTATGGAACACCAGTCCAGTTGCTTATTTATACTTTCATAAAATTAATGCAGTTTGTTCATTCTAATTTCTCTGGTACAGCAGAAAATATCAGATTTTTCTCTGAGTGTTCTGTCTTTTAACTCTACAATTTGTGAAACACATCTTCTTGAAAAGCCTTATAGGTCAGACCACAAAATGGTCTCATTTAAAGTAAAACAGACCACAAAATGGTCTCAAGTAAAAATAAAACCTGGACCCCAGCTAAACCTGGAATATTCAGGAACTACTCTAAGGCAAACCTCCTGCTATTAAGCGATAACCTGGAAAAATTTCAAGCCCCCCTAAATCCTGAACACTGCTGTTATGTTAATAACTGCATAGAGGCAGCTGTACCCACCAGGAAGAAGTGCAAAACTAACTCAAAAAACAAGCCATCCTGGTGGAAGCACAAAATCAGTTGGCCATGTAACAGAAGGAAGAAAATCATGGCAAAAATTAGGATTTGCAGCACCCAACAGGATAAAAGTACTCTCATAAAACTAAACCAACAACTCAGAGGACAAATAAAGTCTACCAAAGCCAAATTTGAGGTAAGTTTGGCCTCCAAGGCCAAGGACAACCACAAAGCATTCTTTAGTTATGTCTGCAACCTCAAAGGCAATACACAATTGTGTCCAGAGCTCATTGTAAATAAAGTCACGTATAATGAGCCAGAAGATATAGCAAACCTCCTGGCTGATATATTCAGCTCCAACTTTACCCCTCTCTCCCCCTCAACCTTCCCTCAGGAAATACAATCAAATATAACTCTCCCTACTATCACTAGGCAACAGGTCCTTAATGCTCTTTCTAAGACCAAGAATACTGCATCAGTGGGCCCTGGCAATACCTCAAGATTCCTTCTAAATAGCATAAAACATGACCTATCAGGGCGTCTGGAATTACTATCTAACTGTAGCCTCCAAACAGGCTTAATGTCGCATAAATGGAGAACAGTAACAGTCATCCCTCTGCACAAAAGTGGGCCATCTACAGACCCTGGAAACTACAGACCCATAAGTCTCACTAGTCTTATATGTAAATCCATGGAAAGAATTATCATGGAAATGATTTATAGAGATATAGTAGATCTCCAGACACTGGACCCAACCCGGTTTGGTTTCGTCAAGGGCAGATCATGCCTACCCAACCTGGTGGACTTCTTTGAAAAGGTAACCAAAGCAATGGATGAGGGAAAAATGGTTCACACTGCCTTCCTTGACATGGCCAAAGCATTTGACACAATATCCCATTCAGGCATTGTTGACAAAATCAAGAGATTGTGTATAAACTCGTATGTCACCCGGTGGCTAGCCAACTAGCTCACAGACAGGACCTAGGAAGTTAGAATTGGGAGTCCACCTCTACAAAGAGGCCAGTCACAAGTGGAGTCCCTCAGGGATCAGTCCTTGCACTGCTCCTTTGTGGCATTTACTTCTCTGAAGTCAAGGCCAATGTCAGTGATCTCTGGCTAATTAAATCTGCAGATTATTGCAAATTAGGAGCTGGCATTGAATCCCACACTGACACAAATGTTCTCCAGGAGGGGCTGACACAGAGAAACAACTGGTGTCAAAGGTGCAGACTAAAAATAAATGCCAAGAAATGCATAATAGTATCATTTGGGAAAATCATTCACCCCTGGTAACTTTCATATTGACAATACACTCCTTAGAGTTGATCCAGTAGTGAAGGACTTAGGGACCCACATAGATAGTAATTTAGCCTTTGACCATCAAATTTCTGCAGTAGTAAGAAAATCATTCTATATTCTATATTGCACAACTTATAAACAAAGGTATGGCATCTAAGTCCAAGGAAGTAATTTTCCACTGTATTCAGCATTCATCAAACCTGTCATTGAGTACAATGCCCTCATTGGTATGTACCTAATCAGACATATCCAACAATTGGAATGTCCACAGAGGTTCCTCACTAAAAGAATACAAGGTGTAAATAAAATGTCCTATGCACATCACCTCAAGGCCCTATCCCTGTATTCTGTCTCCTACAGGCTTTTGAGGGGAGATCTATGCCTGGCATGCAAGTCATTGTCAGACCCCACTCTGATGGACCTCCTGCATATTCACAAAACAAACAGCACCAGAATTACCCATTCTTATGACTTAGACCTTGCCTGTGACATAAATAGGACCTGCTGGAGAGACAGGTATGCATCCCACAGACTACTCCATCTATGGAACAGGCTCCCCATCCATGTGAAGCATAATTCCTCCCTAACCCAATTCAAGTGCAGCTTGGACAATTGGATGGGGAACAGGAAATTCATCCCTGGTTTGGCACCTATGTCAATAATGGACACAGGCAACCTGTAAATGGCTCATCTCCCAGGCCCCTAGTTGTAAATGTTTCATCTTCCAAATCCCTGCTTATACTTATTAAGGGTATTAGAACTTGTCAGAGATTTGGGATGCATGGCTAGGCTTAAAAAGGCCCTTGTGGTTGTTAGCCTAGTAAACACCTATGAACCTTATGTTCAGCTAGTAGATTTTTGCAGTTTTATAATTTATCTGAATAGCAAGTTCAGACTCCTTGTATTTTTCCTGCCATTTTTAACTTGACTTTATATATTCTTTCAGTGTTTTTTTCTTCTCTTTTACTGGCTGATTTTTCCCCCTTATTTTCATCAAACATATTCTTTGTTGCCATCCAGGTAGTGTAATTACTTGCCAGTAACTGAATTTTACCTATATTTAAGGTTTTTACAGGCTTAGTTTCAGTGTTTCTGTTTTCGCACTAGGGGAGCTCTAAAAAAGTTGTTGAACAATGTGCAGACGTATTGGAAGGGTTCGTTTTTCTTCTTGCTACTATGAGGAGCATGTGTTATAGCAGATTTGTCAGCCTGGGAAAAGATGTATACTTAAGGTAAATGTGGGCCATGACTTTTCAGAATTTTATTGTAAGAGAGGCTGTAGTTTACACAGATAACTAAGGAATGTTGTAGGATCTAAGATAAAGTATAAACTGGTATTTGCAGTAGTGTTACAGGTACTTGTCTTTTTCAAATGTTTGTTAATTGCTAATGCACGATCAGCAGTTGATAGTGTAAAGAGACATGGGTACAGAACAGATACTTGTGTGGTAACTTGAGAATATGAAAAGGCATGAGGGACTTTCTCTTCCACATATCTATAGTAAATTAGATGATGTGATTTGCATGAAATTTAAGCAACATTTGTTTTGTTACTTGTAGGTGGTTGATACTTCTCTCTACATGCAAAAGACAGTCTTGACTGTGAATAACAGTACAATGTTATGACTGCAGTTGTAGAGGATTACGTCTGGGTCACCAGTCATAACTAATGTGCTTATGTGGTTTGGGAACGCATTAGTAAATAGCTATGATTGGAGATCAATCATAATTCTTTATAGTGCATGCAATTTTAGCTGTGCCAATGTACAGATAGAAAAAAAGTTTAGGAGAATGAAGTGTTTATAGGTTTGCAGCTAAATATGTGAAAAGGGTTTGTTTATGCCCATTAGGTAAATATGAAAGGCTATGATTATAGTATTGCTTTGCGGGGTGAATTGCTAACCATTTGAAATGGTCCAGAGAGTGAGTTCTGAAACATGTAGAATGAATAGCCAAAAATGGACTTATATACAGTAAGTCCAAGATGGCCATCTCTCAGAATGTCCCCTTTTCTCTGAGGTGTGACAATCTCAGTTAGTATATATAAGTTCAGGGGGTATGGTGGGGCTTGTCGTCCACATCAGGGTGTGTAGGGAGGCTTGTTCCCCTACAAAAAGAGAAGTTTAAAGGAGAAATGCTTTCTCTTCAAGAGCAACAGTCTGAACAATATTCCTAGAAAGGAAAGTAGTTGGTTACCCTCCAGAAGACAATTCATTGAGATATATCACTGTCTGTGTGAGACTTCCAGGATTATTACAGTTGGTTGTTGCATGTATATGTATATAAAGAGAGCTACTGTGCATTTGTGATTCTGTGGCAACTATTAGTTCCAAAGCCTTTTATATCACTTGTAATGAAATTAGCATTCTGGGTGGTCATTTATGAATGGACAAGAGAAAGAACCAAGTTTTGTCTAGATTTTATTGGCCTAATGTAATGAAAGACACAGACAGCTTTTGTGAAGTCTGCTTAGAGTGCCAAAGGGCAGCATCTAATCCATGATTTGAGTCCTGTAACACATTTGCCCAGTCTAGAGGTTCTTTTTGAATGCATATCAATGGCATTGTGGGTCAAGTAATAAAACATACTAATGGTTATCATCATATGCTAGTAATTATCAACTATGCAACAACATTTCCTGAGGTAGTATGAATGCGCAGTCAATTCAAAGTCCTAGTGAAATAGTTATTAATGCTGCTTTCTAGGGTAGGAATTCCCAGTTCCCCAAAACATTCTTACTAACCAAGGCACCCCATTCATGTCCAGAGTGATGCATGAACTTTACTAGTGCTTTAAAGTGAAACAGCTAAGGGTATCTCTAGTCAACCCTCAAACAAATGGGGCAGCAGAATGCTTTAACAAAAGATAAGTCTGTGTTATGAAACTGTATAGAGTTAGATGGGAAAACTTGAAGTAGCCACTGCCACATGGTCTGTTTGCTGTTAGACAAATACTCCAAGCCTTGAATGGAGTCATATCATTTGAAAAGCTGTATGACAGACCTCTCTTAGACTCGCTAAATACAGCTAAAAAAACATGAGAGGAAAATAATGTCCCTTTAAAAGTCTAACAGAAATTTACAGATCTGCAGGACATGTTAAGGACTATAATACCTGCAGTAAGGGAACATATGGAAGGCGTGCAGCAGGTACAAATGAGAGCTATATATGAAGTCAAACCAGTAGATAAGGTACGTGTATTAGTGCTCACTGCTGAAAATAAGTTCCTTGTAATATGGCAAGGTTCTTTTGAAGTAATAGAGAAAGTAAGTGAAGCAAATTATAAGATGAGGCAATTTCAAAAAGGGAAGCTAGTGCAGTTGTATCGCATAAATGTTCTGAAACCATGGAGAGAAACTGGAGTTTCTGCAGTAAGTATGATTGGAGGGAAAGTTAAGGTTTATAGAACATGTCCTGAAGTCAGAATAAGGTAGACACCATCTGTGTCTCAGAAACAATAAGTGAAAAGAATTGTGCTTGGGAATAAAGACATATTCTCTGAATTGCCTATTAAAGTCTATGAGATTTACAATGAAAACCATATCAAATGCCAAAGACTCAATGTTAAGCAGTTAGAGATGAAGTATGGAAAAAACGTTTATACTTAAAGTTATAGAAGGATCCCAGAGTAAGTGGAATAGTCCCATTGTATTGGTCTCCAAGTCTGATGGGTCTGTAAGATTTTACAGTGACTTCAGGAAGCTAACCAACATATCTAAACTTGATTAATATCATATAACCCTAGTGGACAAATGAATTGATAAATTGGACAAAGGTAGGTTTCTGTCCACTTTAGACTTGACAAAAGGCTTTTGACAAATCCCACTAGCTCCAGATACTAAAGACAAAAAGTGGCATTTTATATATAAGCTGGGCCCTTCTATTACAGAATAGTGTCTTTTAGTTTACAAGGCAGCACCTTCAACATTCCGGGGGCTAATGGACAAAATCCTTATGTGAAGACTGATAGAGAAGGGTGAAGGCTGCCAGCTTAGTCAAATAGAATTTGATACATAATTCTGGCATTTGTAAATGTAAATGTAAAATATAGGCTTGTGTCTTAAATGTAAAGGAATGCTGTTTCAACAATGTGGCAACATTGCCATCTGCTGTAAGGAAAACTAAGTCAAGCATGTCTTATTGGTCCTTTGAAATTAAAATTACCTTATGTCTATTCCTTTGAAGTTAGAATTTGGAGTCGATGAGTCTGGAGTAAGCATCCTGTCTATTGTTTTAAGGCTAAAGTTAATGACCAGAATTTACATATGGAATGTCCTTTATTGCTCTAAGTGTAAAAGAATGTAAAGGCAATTTCTGTCAGCCTGGGAACCAGGAAAGTGTAAACAAATGATGTAATGTTTTATCAGAACTCAGTTTCAATTCAAACAGTGAGAACCAGAGATTATTAAGCATTTTGATCTTGGACTATCTAACTCAGCACTGCCTTGCTCTATGTAAGTAAGTTACTTTAGAAGTATGTTTTCTTGTAGAAATAGCTAGGACTATAAAGGTTAGACTAGGTGTTTTTCTGTTATGTCAGAACTGTACTACCGAATTATTTTAAGTTTCTGTGTGATCTCTGAACTCTTGAATAGCATTGTGGTGTAGTAGTATTGTCTTCTGTTTTAATTATTTATTATTAAATATTTTAAAAACATTTTACCTGTGGCTGGTTTGTGTAGAGATAAGTTAGGCTCTAGACTACATTGCATATTTATAGAGTTTATTGTACAAGGCCACTCTAATAAGCCTTGACTGATTAGTCACACTTACCAATTGGATAATAATATTGCACAGTAATACTTGGACACCCTTTTAAGGGCCTTTGGGTAGCTGATAATTATTAGCTGGTGGTGACAGTAATTATTACCATAGAGTCTGGGTAAAGGGGCACAGCTGGAGAATCTCTGTCAGCCTTTCCCAGGAGTGTCTGTGAAGTTGTATAAATACTTATCTCAAAGTGTGTGTGTCTGTGTGTGTGTGTGTGTGTGTGTGTGTGTGTGTGTGTGTGTGTGTGTGTGTGTGTGTGTGTGTGTGTGTGTGTGTGTGTGTGTGTGTCAGCTACTTGGGAAGGGACACAAAGCACTGGTTGGACAGAGAGGGTACTGTAGGTTAGCTTGCCAGCTAGGCTGAGATCTGGACCCTATAGCTGTGCCAGTGAGGTGTCTTATTGGGGACCTGGGGAGCAAGGGAGCAACCAGCCCCAAACTGATTGTGATCTCTGTGTGCACTTAAGGGAAATTGTACTTTACTGTGTGTATTTGTTATCCTTTCCTCTTATATGAGATGCCCTCTCTGGTGTTAGTGGTGAGGACTGAGGCTCCTAGATTGCTGAGCCAGGGCATGGGCATCACATGTGGTTTGCAGTGGTGGGTTCCACTTCACATTCGTGGTGTCTGTGGATATCCACATCACATATGAATTAGTTGGAAAATCCTAACTGGCTTGTAGTGGTGTGGGTAGATTGAATCCTGTAGCTTATGTACAGTGATCTCTGAAGGTGTTTTGTACTCTGAATCAGCCACGCAGTGAATACTCAGAGTTTAGATCACAATTGTTTTATTTCTTTTGTTAGCTTAGTTAGACAGGGTGAGCAGGCAGCATGTCAGCAGAAGAGTATGGAAAGCTGACAAGGAGCCAGCTGATGGAGATGTGCCAGACTAGGGGACTGGTGCATGGAACCCTGACTAAGGCAGACCTGATTACAACCTTGGTTACAGCTGCATTAGAAAACAGCATCCAGGAGGACAATCAGACTGGCAGTGGAGGTACAATATCCTCAGAGAAAGGACAGCTCAACCTTTCTGCAGTGGACTTAAAAATCCAGCTGGAGCTAAAGAGACTTGAGTTGGAGGCCAGGTGTTTGGAGATAGAGGCTGAGGATAAAGAGCGTCAGAGGAGGCATGAGAGGGAAATGCTGACTCTTCGCCAGAGTCATGGAGGTAATGGGGAAGGAAGTAACTGTACCCCAGAAGCACAACAGGTCAGTAGATTTCTTCCACAATTTAAAGAGGGGGACAATTTTGATAGTTTCGTTCATATGTTTGAGAGGGTGTGCAAACATTATAGTGTTAACCAAAGGCTCTGGGTACTGTTCCTGACCTCCTTACTCCATGGTAAAGCTGTAAATGCATTGGCTAAAATGTCTGACATTGCATGTTTTGATTATACTGCTGTAAAAAATGTCTTTTAGAATGTTTTAAGCTAACACCTGAAATGTATAGGAAAAAGTTTCGTGAGCATAGATGCAAGGCAGATGAAAGTGTGTGTGACTATGTTGCTGAACTGAACACTTATTTTCATAGCTGGGTGGGTGAATGTCAGGTCACCACTTTTGAAGGGCTGGCAGACCTTTTGGTGAGGGAACAAGCCCTTAACACTTTGCCTGAGGACATGAGGATCTGGTTAGCTGATAGACAATGTGCTACTTCTGATGAGTTAGGGAAGAAGGGAGATCTATACCTGGCCAGCAGGGCAGCCCTGCACAGGAAGAGGACCCCCCAGTACTGCTCATGGGTCTTAAGGAACCCATGGTGGGCAGCACAGACTGCCCCAACAGAATATGCCAGTAGCAGGGGAAGCCACTAGTCCAGGTACATGTCCAGGAGCTAGGGTTAAATGTTTTGAATGCAACCAGTGGGGCCATGTGGCATACAGGTGTCCATGGAGACAAGGTGGGGAACCAAAGGTGAGGGATCCATTGGGAAAGACAAAATGCCAATAGTAGGTTGTCTTGAGACAACAAGGGAACCAAACTACCACCAGAGGCTATATCCTATTGTAGTGAATGTCAAAGAGGCCATTGTTAAGAGAGACACAGCCTCTGATATAACTATTGTAAAGCCTGCAATGGTTACAGAGGAGCACTACTTGCCTGGGCAGTCTACTCCAGTCAGGGCTTTAGGAGGGATCCCATTCCAAATACCTTTGGCTAGGGTTCACCTTGACTGGGAGGGTAGAAAAGGAGGCCAGCAAGTAGGTATGTTTGAGGCTATACCTGCAGATGTCCTGATAGGGAATGTGCAGTACCCTGTGCTTGTGCAGTTACATGCAGTCAGGTTTGGAGACAAGCATGTGGGTCTGGTAGCCTGGGGGAGACCCAGACAGACTGCAAACTTGCAGCCAGGACTGGTGAGGTGGTTACTTCAGGGAGTGACCTACACTGTAGCAGTGAGACTGAATGTGAGCCACAGCTGCTGGTGGATACTGATGTTCCCTTGGACAGAGTGACTGCAAAGGTAGAGGTGAGTAGTAGCACCCAGGCCGACAGTGAGGCACCACTGTCAGCGGATGCCAGACGTCCTGTAGAAGGGGAGCTGGGAAGGGTTACAAGGAGAGATTTGAGACAGGCTCAGCTCTCAGACCCTACACTGCAAGGCCTGAGGCAGGTAGCTAGGGAGGCACCTGATTCTCAAGGGAAGGGGGAATCTGTATACTGGGACAAAGGGTTACTGTACAGAGAGTGGACCCCTGATGGAGGGCTAGAAGGTGAGAAAGTACAACAGTTGGTAGTGCCTAGAGCCTACCATGTGGAACTTCTAGCCATAGCCCATGATATTCCCTTTGCAGGTCACATGGGCATAAAATGTACAAAGAGGCATATTATGCAGAACTTCTATTGGCCTGGAATTTCCAGAGATGAAAAAGGGTACTGCAGAACTTGTGAGCAGTGCCAAAAGGTAGGCAAGACAGGAGACAAGGTGAGAGCTCCTTTGATGCCTTTGCCTGTGATTGAGGAGCCATTTCAGAGGGTAGCTATGAATATTGTGGGTCCTCTGAGTACTCCAAGTTCTACAGGAAAAAGTATATCCTAGTGGTTGTAGATTATGCTACACGATACCCTGAGGCAGTGGATTTGTCCTCCATTGAGGCAGAGAAGTTGGTAAATGCTTTGTTAGAGATTTTTAGCAGGGTAGGTTTCCCAAAAGAAATACTGACTGACCGAGGTGCCAATTTTATGTCAGACCTGCTGGCTTGTCTGTGGAAGTCCTGTGGGGTGAAGCACATGAAGACTATCCCCTACCATCCCCAGACTAATGGTCTTGTTGAGAGGTTAAACTCTACAATCAAGTCCATGCTACAGGCATTTGCAGATTAGTTTAAGATGGAGTGTGACAAATATTTACCTCATCTGTTATTTGCTTACAGAGAGGTTCCCCAGGAATCCACAGGTTTTTTACCCTTTTAGTTGCTGTATGGGCATAGGGTGAGGGGACCTCTAGGTTTAATTCGAGATGAGTGGGAAGGTGAGTGTGAGTCTCACAAGGAGTCTGTTGTGGCATATGTCCTAAACCTCAGGACAAGGCTCAGGCAACTCATGTGCTTGGCCCAGGAGAACCTGGCAGAAGTCCAACAACAAACAAAAGTGTGGTATGACAGGAATGCTCAAGCTAGAGAGCATGCTGTGTGGCACCAGGTAATGGTTCTCATTCCTGTCAGACACAACAAACTGCAAGCAGCTTGGGAGGGACCCTACAAGGTGGTAAGAAAGGTAAGTGATGTTAACTACATGGTGGAACTGCTAGGCAGATGTCAGTGGCACAAATTGTACCATGTTAACATGATGAAACCTTACCATGATAGGGAGGCCCTTGTGCTGAGCATTTGCAGTGGATTGCAGGAAGAGTCTGAGGGAGATCTGGGGAATGATCTCCTCAGTGAGGCTCGGGCTGACACCTCAGTGGAAGGGGTAGCAATGTTCCAGCAGCTATCTCCTACCCAGATTCGAGAAATCCGAGCATTGTTGCAGGAATTTGGGGACATGTTCACTGGGAAACCAGGTGGATACAGGACCCCAAAGGCCTATTAGGCAGGCCCCTTATAGGGTGCCTGAGAGAGTCAAACAGACTCTGAGGGAAGAGGTACAGGAGATGTTGGAACTAGGGGTGATTCAAGAGTCCAACAGTCCCTGGGCCTCCCCAGTGGTGCTGGTGCCAATGGAGGATGGCAGCACCAGGTTCTGTGTGGACCACAGAAAATTAAATAGTCACACAGAGTCAGATTCTTACCCCATGCTTAGGACAGATGAGGCCCTAGAGCAGCTGGGTGGGGCTAAGTATCTTACAACCATTGATTTTACCAAGGGTTACTGGCAGATGCCCTTGACTCCCAGTGCTAGAGAGAAGTCAGCCTTTGTGACTCCTTTTGACTTGTATGAGTTCACAAAGATGCCCTTTGGGATGAAGAATGCCCCAGTGACCTTCCAGAGGCTGATGGATAATATCCTAGCAGGAGCAGGAGAGTTTGCCTTTGCTTACCTAGATGATATTGCCATCTACAGCCATTCCTGGCCAGAGCACATTCAGCATGTCAGGGAGATGCTGGGCAGACTACAGAGGGCAGGGGTGACCATTAAGCTGAGCAAATGTCAGGTGGGTATGGCAGAGGTCTCCTACCTAGGACATAGAGTGGGGAGTGGTAAAATAAGGCCAAAACCTGTCAAAGTGGAAGCCATTCAGGCATGGCCTGCACCTGTTACCAAAAATCAGGTGAGACATTCTTAGGGACAGCGGGGTACTACAGAAAGTTTGTCCCTAGTTATAGTACCATAGCTGCTCCCCTCACAGACCTGACAAGGAAGAACAGGCCAGATAAGGTATTGTGGACCCCAGCATGTGAGTAGGCATTCCAGATGCTTAAATAACTTTGGGAGGACCCCCTGTGTTAGCCAGTCCAGATTACAGCAAAGAATTTGTTGTGCAAGTGGATGCTTTGAACCATGGAGTGGGGGCTGTACTTAGCCAGATTTCTTCAGAGAGGGAAGAACACCCAGTGGTTTATCTTAGTCATAGGCTCTGCAGCTGTAGAAAAGGAATGTCTAGTCATAGTGTGGGCACTGCAGAAACTTCAGCCTTATCTGTATGGAAGAAAATTCACTGTAATGACAGATCACAACCCCCTAATATGGTTAAACAGAGCCAGCCAGCAAAATGCCAAATTGCTAAGATGGAGCCTGGGGTTGCAAGCATATGATATGCCAGTGCAGCACCGCAGTGGAAGTAGCAATGCCAATGCAGATGGACTCTCAATACAGGGAATGGAGTGAGGTACACCCAGATAGAACTAACCCTCTCAAGCGGCATTTATCAAGGGTCACTTGAAAAACTAGCTTGAGTTCTCCAGGGGGGAGAAATGTGAAGACTGGTAGAGAAGGGTGAAGGCTGCCAGCCTAGTCAAATAGAATTCAATACAGAATTCTGGCATTTGTAAATATAAATGTAAAATATAGGCTTGTGTCTTAAATGTAAAGAAATGCTGTTTCAACAATGTGGCAACATTGCCATCTGCTGTAAGGAAAACAAAGTCAAGCATGTCTTATTGGTCCTTTGAAATTAAAATTACCTTATGTCTATTCCTTTGAAGTTAGAATTTGGAGTCGATGAGTCTGGAGTAAGCATCCTGTGTATTGTTTTAAGGCTAAAGTTAATGACCAGAATTTACACGTGGAATATCCTTTATTGCTCTAAGTGTAAAAGAATGTAAAGGCAGTTTCTGTCAGCCTGGGAACCAGGAAAGTGTAAACAAATGATGTAATGTTTTATTAGAAATCAGTTTCAATTTAAACAGTGAGAACCAGAGCTTATTAAGCATTTTGATCTTGGACTATCTAACTCAGCACTGCCTTGCTCTGTGTAAATAAGTTACTTTAGAAGTATGTTTTTTTGTAGAAATAGCTAGGACTATAAAGATTAGACTAAGTGTTTTTTGTTATGTCAGAACTGTACTACAGAATTATTTTAAGTTTCTGTTTGAACTCTGAACTCTTGAATAGCACTGTGGTGTAGCAGTATTGTCTTGTGTTTTAATTATTTATTATTCAATATTTCAAAAAACTTTTACCTGTGGCTGGTTTGTGTAGAGATAAGTTAGGCTCTAGAGTACATTGCATATTTATAGAGTTTATTGTATAAGACCACTCTAATAAGCCTTGACTGATTAGTCACACTTATCAATTGGATAATAATGCAGCAAACCAAACAAAACAAAAAACTGTGCAGAAACACTGACAGAACTAAATAAAACAGTTCACTTTCCTTGTAAAACCTAAAAGAGACTTTCATGAACGGTAAGTGCTTTCACACTCTAAGTGCTTCATCAGACAACATACTCCAATTACCCACACATTTAAATACATTATAAAATTTCAAAACAACCAGTCATGGAGCAGAAATAACAAAACCTATTATGCCACTATTACAATTCATTAATAATTAACTAACCTATACAAAATGATAAACAAAAATAAAAGTCCCCAACAGGATAAGAGTCTCGTTACAGAAAAATAGAAATAAATAATCCAGTGTATATGCCAGTAACGAGACAGCCAGGCTCTTCGTAATTTCTAATATTCAGAAATTTATTAACAAAATATAAAAATCTGAGAGGTAAGCACTTTTGCTAAAAAGCTTCATCAGACCATAAAACCACAAGCAATTTCACTCTCCTTTTATATGCATCTTGTAAAAATCATCAAATCACAAACAAGCATTAATGAAGCCATTAATTAAGTTAAAGTCACAGTACACATAATGCATATCTTCTTATTCTTTCAGCTTTTTCCCGGTTAGGGGTCGCCACAGCGGATCACAGTCCGCTCATGATTGGCAGTGGAGTTTTACAGTGTCGAGTTGCCAGCCCGGCACCCAATCTTCCACAGAAGGCACACACGTGCACGTACTCACACCTAGGGCCAATTTAGTGTGTCCAATCCACCTACAGCATGTCTCTGGGATAAAAACTCAAATTATTCCTTGTTCGCCGCCTCCTATTCAGAGCCTTACTATCATCATATTTAAAAATCTCCTCTTCTGTCAGCTTCAAATAGGCATCAACCAAAGGGCTGTTAATTGGTACATAAGTACTCAATTTCCAGAATGAATGTACCTGTCCAATGTTATCACCAAACTGCAAACGCAACATAATATTTTGACAAAAAAACTTTCAAATCTAAGATAGTATCAGTTACCTTACTCTCACACAAAGGTATAAAACTTAATCCCTTATCCAACACTGTATACTCTTCAGGTGTCAGCTCATAATCGGAAATATTCCAAACTAATGATTCATGGCATTCCCCCACATTTTCTTGATAGTCTGTCCTGTAGCTCTGTGCCCTGAGAACTTGCTTTTCTGGCGACCTCGACTCACCGATCTCAGTCGCCTCATACCCCTGTCTAAATTGATAGGAAGGGGAAAAGGGGGGTGTCCTGTAGTATCAATGTCAAGTGTACCACCCGTATTAGGCTGAACCCCACATTTGAAGGGTTCAAGAGGGAATTAGATGAATTATGTGACAGACTTACCAGTAGAGGTTATCAATTAGATGAGATATGAGAGAATTTGCCTACTGTTAGTGACCTTAGGAGTAGTGTGGCCACCCCCTATTTTGGACCATGAAGGAACGTGACATCTTCACCTTCACAGAAACAGCCCATGGAACAACTTAGGGTCCCTTTGTTCTTTACACAGGATAATAAGGAACTAGTTGAGATTTTTAGTAAATATTGGTCTATTTTGGAGGTTGATTCAGCATTAGGTGGAATTGTAGGTGATAGACCTAGATTCCTATATAGAAATAGAAAGAATTTAAGAAAGCTTTTGTATTATGGTAATACTGCTAAGATTAATCCAAGTAACACTGGTTCCACACGACCCTGTGAGAAGTGTAATTTTTGTATGTTTATTAATAGCTCAAAGAAGTTTATCCAACCAGACTTGGGCAGGGAATTCATTTTTAAGGTTGAAGCTACATGCACTACTTCTAATGTAGTATATCTAGCTGAGTGTGACCTCTACCATTCATTTTATGTGGGCAAGACGAACAGAGCCCTCAAGAATAGAATAAGAGAGTATTTGTACAGCATCAGAAATTAATATGAGCATAATGCTCTCTCTAAACATACTGCAATGGCAGGGGAAGCACATAAGTTTAGTTTTAGGGTCCTGGAGGTTATAGACCCACAGATTACAGAAGGCAATATTAGAAACCATACTGAAAGCAGAGAGGCACACTGGATTATTGTTCTTAGGGCTGACAGAGGATTAGGTTTAAATGAAAGTGCATCTATAAAACCGATGCTTAGAAACAGGAGGGTACAGAAGTAATACTAAAACCCTATTTATGTCACCCCTATTATTATTATTATATAATCTATTGATTGCTGAATTATACAAATAGACACATATTATTAGTTTTTAGATAGCTTTTATCATTGTATTTGCTTAAGCATCTACAAGGTTTTTATATGCATTATGTGTACTGTGACTTTAACTTAATTAATGCCTTCATTAATGCTTGTTTGTGATTTGATGATTTTTACAAGATGCATATATAAGGAGAGTGGAATTGCTTGTAGTTTTATGATCTGATGAAGCTTTTTAGCGAAAGTGCTTACCTCTTTGATTTTTATATTTTGTTAATAAATTTCTGAATATTAGAAATTACGAAGAGCCTGGCTGTCTCGTTACTGGCATATGCACTGGATTATTTAACCTATACAAAAGTATACAAAACATATATTAGAACACATGTATGGAATAATAAAATATATGTATATAAAAATATGTGTAAACTAAAATATATACAAATTAAGCAACACTAAAGTCATTTATTTCTTCACCAGCCTACGTTCTTTCAAGGTTTGCTTGATGGACACAGCATCATTCAAACCAGACCCCATATGTGCACCAAGTCCTAAAATCCATTTCATTTCAGCCGTATCAGTACATGTATATAAGTCCCCCAACCTAACACCAACATTAAGAACTTGTAGGACCTGGAACCGAAAAATATGATTATCACCTGCAGCTAACGTATGCTTAGTTAATGCACTATAGTCCAATCCCCTTCTAAGACAATAGGTATGATTTCTAATACGTTCTCTTGTGTTTTAATTATTTATTATTAAATATTTTAAAAACCTTTTACCTGTGGCTGGTTTGTGTAGAGATAAGTTAGGCTCTAGAGTACATTGCATATTTATAGAGTTTATTGTACAAGGCCACTCTAATAAGCCTTGACTGATTAGTCACACTTACCACTTGGATAATAATATTGCACAGTAGTAATTGGACACCCTTTTAAGGGCCTTTGGATAGCTGATAATTATTAGCTGGTGGTGGCAGTAATTATTACCGTATAGTCTGGGTAAAGGGGCACAGCTGGAGAATCTCCAGCCTTTCCCAGGAGTGTCTGTGAAGTTGTATTAATACTTATCTCAAAGTGTGTGTGTGTGTGTGTGTGTGTGTGTGTGTGTGTGTGTGTGTGTGTGTGTGTGTGTGTGTGTGTGTCAGCTACTTGGGCAGGGACACGAAGCACTAGTTGGACAGAGAGGGTACTGGAGGTTAGCTTGCTAGTTAGGCTGAGATCCGGACCCTATAGCTGTGCCAGTGGGGAGTCTTATTGGGGACCTGGGGAGCAAGGGAGCAACCAGCCCCAGACTGACTGTGATCTCTGTGTGCACTTAAGGGAAATTGTACTTTTCTGTGTGTATTTGTTATCCTTTCCTCTTATATAAGACGCCCTCTCTAGTGTTAGTGGTGAGGATTGAGGCTCCTTGCTTGCTAGGCCAGGGTGTGGGCATCACACCTTAGACTTCAATATTTTAATAGGAATGTTTACAACAGTCTACCTGGATGACCTAATATCCTCTGAAGACTGGGAAAACCATTTATCCAAGGTTCACACAATTTTAAATTTTCTTTGACATGCTGGGCTAATGGTCAAGCCAGTTAAGTACAAGTTAGGTATGGCCGAGGCCCATTATTTGTGATATGTAATTGGCTGAGGGATAGTAAAACCACTGGATGAAAAAGCTGAAGCACTGTAAAAGTTGTCCATGCCAACCACAAAAAAAAAAAAAAAAAAAAAAAAAAACAAGGTAAAGCTTTTTGGGACTGCCTACCTATTGTCAGAAATTTGTTTCTGATTTTGCATCTATAGTTTGTTCCTTGGTTAATTTGATGAATTGTAAGACTCCATTGAAAGTGAAATGGACAAATGACATGGAACAATCCTTTAAATGACAAGTCCAGGCTCATAGCCCTTGACTTCACAGTTCTTAGTACACACTAATGCCCCTTAGGTGGATATCAAGAAGATCTTTTTGCATGGTATAGATGGGAGAGAACACCCCATCTGCTATATTAGCAGAAAATTTAACAATGCAAAGCACTCATCAGCCATTCAGATACTATTAAGCCATTCAAGTGGACCCTCGCCTACCTTGCATATTACCTGTTGAACAGGGAGTTTATGCTTGCAACAGATTGTGCCTGACAAGAGGATAGCAACCTGAAGTTGTCCTGATAGGTACTGATTCATTGGCCAGACTACAGCCACCTAAAATGTAAATGACCTGTTCTGGGCCTTCAGCCCAACTGCTGAGGCCTAAACTTATGGTTCCATGGGAGGTTGCTGAACCTGTCAGCTAGGATGTTGGCAATGTCTGTGGGTTGTGTATTTTTGTCATTTTGGACTAATTCTGAGCATATCTGGGAATTACCACCCAGGTTCCTAACATAACTAAAGAAAGCCTTGTGATTATCCTTAGTGTCCTGTGCAATTTTTCTCTCAAGCTGGCCTTAGACAATTTTATGTGTGCCCGTAGTTTTTGCTAATACTGATCAGTGATGCCTTCCCTTTTGGGATTTTGCTCTATCATTTAGTAGCTTCCTCCTTCTATTGTATAGTTTGTTTATGGCTGGGGTCCACCAGACAGGACGCCTGCCTTTGGAGGATTGGGTCTTGGTTTTATTTGGGATCGATGATCCATGCATTCCTGAAGGTGTTCATAGAATGCTTATAAAGGATTCTGTGGTCTGGGCGATTTTCCACAGGCCCGGGGCTTTGAAGGATTCCACCTCAGTTTTGAGGAGTGTGAAATTTGCTTTAGAGAAGTTTTTCACTGTGGTTTTCTGGGCAGGGGTGGGGTCGGGATGTGAATATCCAGTGAGATTAGTTTATGGTCTGATCTTACCAGTGAGGGATACACTTCTGGTCTGGAGCATAGAGTCCCCATGTTGGTGATGATCAGGTCCAGTATGTTTTCCCTCTTGTGGGAGTGGTAACAAGTTGTTCCATAGCATTTGAGTTTATAAATTCTAGGAACCTTTGGGCTAGGGTGTTGGAGCTAGAGTAATGCTCCCAGTCTATGTTTGGGTAGTTGAAGTCACCCAATATAATGGTGTTTGGAGAGACCTTCATATTTTCCAGTGTTCTCAGGAAGGCTGAGTGGGGTTCCTGGGTTTGGGAGGGTGGTCTGTAGCAGGCTATAAACTGGAAGGCAGTTTTAACCACTGTTAGTTGCACATGGATAGTCTCTGATGCTTCGTGCTTTGCCACCAACCTGGAGGTGTGGGTATCTTTGATGAATATCGATACTCCCCCTCCTTTTGTGGTTCGGTCCAAGTTTTGGGGACGAAAAGGCTCTAGAGTACATTGCATATTTATAGAGTTTATTGTACAAGGCCACTCTAATAAGCCTTGACTGATTAGTCACACTTACCACTTGGATAATAATATTGCACAGTAGTAATTGGCCACTCTTTTAAGGGCCTTTGGATAGCTGATAATTATTAGCTGGTGGTGGCAGTAATTATTACCGTATAGTCTGGGTAAAGGGGCACAGCTGGAGAATCTGCGTCAGCCTTTCCCAGGAGTGTCTGTGAAGTTGTATTAATACTTATCTCAAAGTGTGTGTGTGTGTGTGTGTGTGTGTGTGTGTGTGTGTGTGTGTGTGTGTGTGTGTGTGTGTGTGTCAGCTACTTGGGCAGGGACACGAAGCACTAGTTGGACAGAGAGGGTACTGGAGGTTAGCTTGCTAGTTAGGCTGAGATCCGGACCCTATAGCTGTGCCAGTGGGGAGTCTTATTGGGGACCTGGGGAGCAAGGAGCAACCAGCCCCAGACTGACTGTGATCTCTGTGTGCTTAAGGAAATTTTTTTTTTTTTTTTTTTTTTTTTTTTTTTTTTGTGGGCATCCCACCTAGCTTCATTATTTTAATAGGAATGTTTACAACAGTCTACCTGGATGACATATATCCTTGAAGATGGGAAAACCATTTATAGTTACAAATTTTAACAATGCTCATCAGCCATTAAGTACAATTAGGTATGGCGACCCTTATTTTGTTGAATTTGCTGAGACTAAACAGGATAGCAACCTGAAGTTGTCCTGATAAAATGGATCAAAAATGTAAACCTGTTCTGGGCCTTCAGCCCAACTGCTGAGGCCTAAACTTATGGTTCCATGCAGGAGGGCTGTCTTTGCAGTACTGGCTTGTCCTTTGGATGCTAATTAAGCAAATAAGTAAATATTAATGAGGGACAGCTGTAAATGGTCTTGTGCCCCACTACTAGTGAGTTTCATGAGCTTTGGGTCTGAGAGGCTTGCAGGAGGACCCTAGAAGGAGTTACACGTGTCCTGAAGAAAGCAATCTGAAGGTGCTCCTAGATGGGAAATGAGTTGTTTACCCACCAGAAAGAAGTTATTGCATAGAGCTGCATACCTACCTGTATGAGGTGAAAAGCTTACTGCAATTCATTCCTGGATGTATCAGTGTGAGAACTACTCTGCATTTGGCGGTCCCTTTAGGTGCTGATTTCAATAGCCAGCTTTTGAGTTTAATGTCATCAGGTTTTGCTAAAAGACATTATGAATGTTGTTATGGGCCAGTCTGAAGTACAAAACCTACAGAAAGAGTTTTATTGGAGATTAAGACTTAACAGAGTATTTCAGAATGGATTTCCCGAGTAAACTATTTCATAACTGCCATCTAATTTGCCAAACCCTCTGCGAAAAATGGCATTGTATGGAACTGCATCTGACTCTAAAGGAAAACTGCATGAGAGTTACTGTGTTTGTCAAGGAGTGTGGCTAATTTTGTTGTACCTGCATTTTGTGTTGCACGAAGAAGGCAATGCATTTTATTTTTCATTCACCTAATGAATACATTTGTATTAAATAACAATTGTCTTCAGCCTTTATTATTTACTGTATCATATATGTAAATATGTTGTAAAGTAACTAAAGAATGTGGTGTGCTGGATGGTGGCTACTTACAATCTTAGATTTGAAGGGTTGTTTATAAATAAGTGGTAATATACAGATATGGAAAGTTAATTTATGTAAGACATTTAGGTCTGAATGTTTCTCTCTGTGATCAAGATTATGTTAAATATTTCAGTTGGTGAGCTGTGCTTAGAAGGAAACAATATAAACTGTTGTACGAATTACTGGAGATTGAATCAGGTTGATAATATCTTTAATAGTGATTGATGCACATATTGAAATGATTTTGTCAGGTTACTTAGGAGTTCGTTATGTTTCTTCACCTCAGATTCCCTGGCATTGCGGGTGGGGGGACTACTGCATGGCTATGAGATTATGGTATAGTGTTTTCATATTGTCCGAGCATTAAAGCTCAAGAATAATATCACTGACTGTGGCCTCTGCTGATAGTTGGCAGGGTGACTTAGTTTATTATATAAAAGAAGAAGGAGAAATGAAAGGCCATGGTCTAGCAACTGCATCATTTTATAAAACGTAAAAGTAAAAATCCAAAGATAGCATTATCACCCTGTTGTATATCCAACTTGTAGCCTGAAAGGGCTTCAGGATTAAACAAAATCCAAAAACGATGATACTCTGGATCATGTCCCCTAGAGCTGTGACCTATACTGTATACTAAAGAACAGGTAGTACCAGGAATATACGACAAATAACCATGGCAGTAACAGATTCAGTGATATCTTTATTCAATCCTGATGGATGAGCAAGCTTGTTTAGCGAACCTTCAGTAATTGTTACAGTATTTAAATGGTTACAGGGGACGGCAGCACCAGGTCAGCTGGGTTTCAGCTGGGTTAGTGGTTGTGGGAGTCCTTTTCACTGGTTTTACATATCCAGTAAGACTTAGTGTTCTTTTCACCTGTTTTCCATATAAAGTAAGACTTTGTGTTTATCCATCAAACAAGTGATGCTTATGCAATATCCTCTGTTTTAAAATAGTTATTTTTGGGTAAAGCATGATCCCTACTTAAAGTAAAAAAAACCTAAAATTTCCTTTTGTGCAACATACTAGTTAAAAAAATCCCCTTTCACCCTAGAGGCTTCTTCAAGGCACAGTAATTATTACCGTATAGTCTGGGTAAGGGGCACAGCTGGAGAATCTCGCCAGCCTTTCCCAGGAGTGTCTGTGAAGTTGTATTAATACTTATCTCAAAGTGTGTGTGTGTGTGTGTGTGTGTGTGTGTGTGTGTGTGTGTGTGTGTGTGTGTGTGTGTGTGTGTGTCAGCTACTTGGGCAGGGACACGAAGCACTAGTTGGACAGAGAGGGTACTGGAGGTTAGCTTGCTAGTTAGGCTGAGATCCGGACCCTATAGCTGTGCCAGTGGGGAGTCTTATTGGGGACCTGGGGAGCAAGGGAGCAACCAGCCCCAGACTGACTGTGATCTCTGTGTGCACTTAAGGGAAATTGTACTTTTCTGTGTGTATTTGTTATCCTTTCCTCTTATATAAGACGCCCTCTCTGGTGTTAGTGGTGAGGATTGAGGCTCCTTGCTTGCTAGGCCAGGGTGTGGGCATCCCACCTTAGACTTCATTATTTTAATAGGAATGTTTACAACAGTCTACCTGGATGACATAATATCCTCTGAAGAATGGGAAAACCATTTATCCAAGGTTCACACAATTTTTAATTTTCTTTGACATGCTGGGCTAATGGTCAAGCCAGTTAAGTACAAGTTAGGTATGGCAGAGGCCCATTATTTTTGATATGTAATTGGCTGAGGGACAGTAAAACCACTGGATGAAAAAGCTGAAGCACTGTAAAAGTTGTCCATGCCAATCAAAAAAAAAAAAAAAAAAAAAAAAAAAAGGTAAAGCTTTTTGGGACTGCCTACCTATTGTCAGAAATTTGTTTCTGATTTTGCATCTATAGTTTGTTCCTTGGTTAATTTGATGAATTGTAAGACTCCATTGAAAGTGAAATGGACAAATGACATGGAACAATCCTTTAAATGACAAGTCCAGGCTCATAGCCCTTGACTTCACAGTTCTTAGTACACACTAATGCCCCTTCGGTGGATATCAAGAAGATCTTTTTGCATGGTATAGATGGGAGAAAACACCCCATCTGCTATATTAGCAGAAAATTTAACAATGCAAAGCACTCATCAACCATTCAGATACTATTAAGCCATTCAAGTGGACCTTCGCCTACCTTGCATATTACCTGTTGAACAGGAAGTTTATGCTTGCAACAGATTGTGTCTGTCAAGAGGATAGCAACCTTCAGTTGTCCTGATAGGAGCTGATTCATTGGCCATACTACAGCCATCTAAAATGTAAATGACCTGTTCTGGGTCTTCAGCCCAACTGCTGAGGCCTAAACTTGTGCTTCCATATGCAGGAGGGGGGGCTGTCTTTAGCACAGTACTGGCAGGTCCTTTAAGGATGCTAATTAAGAAGCAAATAAGTAAATATTAATGAGGGACAGCTGTAAATAGGTCTTGTGCCCCACTACTAGTGAGTTTCATGAGCTTTGGGTCTGAGAGGCTTGCAGGGAGGACCCTAGAAGGAGTTACATATGTACCTGAAGACGGCAATCTGAAGGGTGCTCCTAGATGGGAAATGAGTTGTTTACCCACCAGAAAAGAAGTTATTGCATAGAGCTGCATACCTACCTGTATGAGAGTGAAAAGCTTACTGCAATTCATTCCTGGATGTATACGAGTGTAGAGAACTACTCTGCATTTGGCGGTCCCTTTAGGTGCTGATTTCAATAGCTAGCTTTTGAGTTTAATGTCATCAGGGCGTTTTGCTAAAAAGACATTATGAATGTGTTGTTATGGGCCAGTCTGAAGTACAAAACCTACAGAAAGAGTTTTATTGGAGATTAAGACTTAACAGAGTATTTCAGAATGGATTTCCCGAGTAAACTATTTCATAACTGCCATCTAATTTGCCAAACCCTCTGCGAAAAATGGCATTGTATGGAACTGCATCTGACTCTAAAGGAAAACTGCATGAGAGTTACTGTGTTTGTCAAGGAGTGTGGCTAATTTTGTTGTACCTGCATTTTGTGTTGCACGAAGAAGGCAATGCATTTTATTTTTCATTCACCTAATAAATACATTTGTATTAAATAACAATTGTCTTCAGCCTTTATTATTTACTGTATCAAATATGTAAATATGTTGTAAAGTGACTAAAGAATGTGGTGTGCTGGATGGTGGCTACTTACAATCTTAGATTTGAAGGGTTGTTTATAAATAAGTGGTAATATACAGATATGGAAAGTTAATTTATGTAAGACATTTAGGTCTGAATGTTTCTCTCTGTGATTAAGATTATGTTAAATATTTCAGTTGGTCGCAGGCTGTGCCTTAGAAGGGGAAACAATATAAACTGTTGTACGAATTACTGGAGATTGAATCAGGTTGATAATACCTTTAATAGTGATTGATGCACATATTGAAATGATTTTGTCAGGTTACTTAGGAGTTAGTTATGTTTCTTCACCTCAGATTCCCTGGCATTGTGGGTGGGGGGACTACTGCATGGCTATGAGATTATGGTATAGTGTTTTCATATTGTCCGAGCATTAAAGCTCAAGAATAATATCACTGACTGAGGCCTCTGCTGATACTTGGCAGGTTGACTCAGGTTATTATATAAAAGAAGAAGGAGAAATGAAAGGCCATTGTCTAGCAACTGCATCATTTTATAAAACGTAAAAGTAAAAATCCAAAGATAGCATTATCACCCTGTTGTATATCCAACTTGTAGCCTGAAAGGGCTTCAGGATTAAACAAAATCCAAAAACGATGATACTCTGGATCATGTCCCCTAGAGCTGTGACCTATACTGTATACTAAAGAACAGGTAGTACCAGGAATATACGACAAATAACCACGCCAGTAACAGATTCAGTGATATCTTTATTCAATCCTGATGGATGAGCAAGCTTGTTTAGCGAACCTTCAGTAATTGTTATGGTATTTAAATGGTTACAGGGGACGGCAGCACCAGGTCAGCTGGGTTTCAGCTAGGTTAGTGGTTGTGGGAGTCCTTTTCACTGGTTTTACATATCCAGTAAGACTTAGTGTTCTTTTCACCTGTTTTCCATATAAAGTAAGACTTTGTGTTTACCCATCAAACAAGTCATCCTTATGCAATATCCTCTGTTTTAAAATAGTTATTTTGGGGTAAAGCATGATCCCTACTTAAAGTAAAAAAAACTAAAATTTCCTTTTATGCAACATACTAGTTAAAAAAATCCCCTTTCACCATAGAGGCTTCTTCAAGGCCAACATTTTAATCAAACAGTATAGTCTGTTTCATTATTTGTCTTAAAACCTTCTGTTGGCCAATAGCCTCCAAAAAGCATTACTATTTGTTAAATGTGCTCCATAAATGCAGTGCCCACTTTTGCAGTGCTAACTAGCCAATAATGATCATATGTATCTAGAATATAATGGCCATGCCCACTTTAATGGGGGTCATATAAACTTTTAAGTTACAGATAGTGTCTGCTTGTATGGGACTAATGAAAATCAACATGTTGGGCCCCAGATGCTGAGACCAGCTTTTAGTAAAAAGGTAAAATAAATCTGTAAATTCTGACTTCTACAAAAATAGAAAACTAATTCCAGAATGTATTTGAAATAACAACAGGTTTTATATGTTTATTTATTTATTTATTTTTGGAGAGCATTTAGTCGATAACTTCATATTTAAGATTTTTACTAAGTGACTCAGCTCAAAAGTGAAACTTGAAAAAATAATTTCAACTATAAGTAAGGCTGGTCTTCAAGTGTCAGTTGAGCAGGTTGGACACCTGGGGGCTAGGATATGTTCCTTTAGTTAATGTACTGGTAGAAACAAAAGGAAATCTGTTTTTAGAGAAAAAACATGCCAAATAATACACTTGAACACGCTGACCAAACCTAATGGAAGGTTTTTAGTAATATGACTTGTGGCATAGCTTCCTCAAAGGTAAAACTCTCTTTATAAAACAACTAGAATTGAGTCCTGCTGCTTTGTATACCCTCAAATACATTTGCAGTTTGAGTTCCACTTGTTCAAGAGTGGCATTGTATTGCCATCCAGTGGCCTCATTTCCAGTTTGTGAGTAATTTGCAAAGAACAATCCTCGGTGGTCCAGGCAGTCATGGCTGTGTTTAGCACATTACTATTTGAAAACATTTAGCTTGATGCCTGAGAAGATGGCAGGCTTTTCTTATTTGAAACTTGTTAATAGTTTTAACTGCATAGAAAGCAGTGCAAGATTAGTATTAAGCTAACTGCCCTTGCGAGCCATTTTAAGCCTAGCCAGTTATCCCTTGTGAGACTCAAACCCTGCACCTTGTGCTTGTAAGGCAAGCACCTTAACAATTAGGCCACCCTCCCAACCCTTTGCACTGGTGTCTGTAAAATAAAAGACTCAGCATTGCTATCCTGTTCAACCTTAATCAGAACTCTTCTTCTCAGTACAGGGCAGACAAGAAAGTCAAGAGTTACATGTGTAAGCATAAAAGCTTCAGTTAAGGAGCCATAACCATGTGTGGTGCAATCTGAACTATTATCACCCTTAGGTTTTGTTTCCAGTCAATCTTTAATGCTTTTTGCATTTAAAAAAAACAAAAGTAGGACCTGTTGAAGTACTTTCTCTAACTGTTGATTATGCGAGATAATGACAGTTTTCTGTGACCAGCCTATGTGTTTCCTTGTAGTCTTTAGTGTAAGTTAAACTTGGACTTGTTTTTATTTCTTCCTCTTTTGGGTCTTTGCTCAGGGTAAGGGAGCTGGGAAGAGTTACAATGAGAGAATTGAGGCAGGTTCAGCACTCAGACCCTACACTAAGAGGCTTGAGGGAGGTAGCTAGGGAGGCACCTGATTCTCAAGGAAAGGGGGAATCTGTATACTGGAACTAAGGGTTACTGTATAGAGAGTGGACCCCTGAGGGAGGGCTGGAAGGTGAGGTAATACAGCAGTTGGTAGTGCCCAGAGCCTACCGTCTGGCACTTCTAGCCAAAGCCCATGGCATTCCTTTTGCAGGTCATATGGGCATAAAGAGTACCAAGAGACATATTATGCAGAACTTTTATTGGCCTGGGATTGCCAAGGATGTAACAGGGTACTGCAGGACCTTTGAGCAGAGCCAAAAAGTAAGCAAGGCAGGAGACAAGGTCAAAGCTCCTTTGATTCCTTTGTCTGTGATTGAGGAGCCATTTCAGAAGTACCTATGGATATTGTGGGGCCTCTGAGTACCCCATGTTCAACAGGAAAGAAGTATATCCTAGTGGTAGCAGATCATGCTGCTAGATACCCTGTGTTGGCTCTGTCAAGGCAGAGAAGGTGGCAAATGCTTTCCTAGAGATTTTCAGCAGGGCAGATTTCTCAAGAATAAATACTGACTGAGAGAGGTGTCAATTTTATGTCAGACCTGCTAGCTTGTCTGTGGACCACTGTGGGGAGAAGCACCTAAAGACAAACCTTTACCACCCCTAGACCAACAGTCTTGCGGAGAGGTTAAACTCTACACTAAAGACCATGCTACAGGTATTTGCAGACCAGTTTAAGAGAGAGTGGGACAAATATTTGTCCCATCTGTTGTTTGCTTACAGAGATGTATTGGTGGCCATCACATATTGATAGCAGTGGTGGGCATCACAAGCCTCTTCCTAAATACCAAGGGCTACATTTGCTAGGCTGGGTGCCATGGCTGCCTCCATAGCTATACTCAGGATCTGGCTGTACAACATGATGTTAAATTGGAAATAACTGAAATTGAGAATCATACTGAGGAGCTTTCCCAGAATTTCAGTCTTTCCTGGCATGGCCACTCTCTATTTTTGGTATGTATTAAAGTAATGCTGTGGTGGTGCAGCAGTAGCATTGTTGTCTCACAGCAAGAGGTTCTCCTGTTTGATTCTTGGCTGGAGCACCTACTGTGTGGAGTCTGCATGTCCTCCCCGCAGTCGAGTGGCATTCGAAAGACATGCGTGAATGGGCATGCCTTCATTGAAGGTTGGGCTGGCACTGTGAAAATCTACTGCCAATCATTAGCAGACCAGAGTTCTGCTGTGGTGACCCCTAACCGGGAAAAGCCAGAAGAAGAATCAATGACAGCCTTGATATAGTATTCTTGTGGACATCTATGTTCACCATACCCCGTATAAAAGGGCTATGAAAGATGAACACGATGTTTGTGTATGTGATAGGATTATGGATTTTTTGTGTAAATGGGTGAACAGATCGGTACTGTCCATACTCATGGTGGATCTGAAGTTCTTTGTATATCACATAAATTATTTGGGGTATTTTTTTTTATCTTTTCCTGTAACACAGAGTGTACATTTCATCAGTTATGTTATTTGAGTGTATTGCCTTGGAATAATAAAGTTGGATGAATGGCGGTATGCTGAGCTTTGAATGGAAAGAGGATATTTAATGTTTGTCTTTTTGGCTTTTCCTGGTTAGGGGTCGCCACAGCGGAACTCCGGTCCACTAATGATTGGCAGTAGATTTTTATGGTGCCGAGTTGCCAACCCGACACCCAACCTTCAGCGAAGGCACGCCCATTCACGCATGTCTTTCAGAGGCCACTAGACCGCAATGAGGATATGCAGACTCCACACAGAAGGCAATCCAGCCATGAATCGAACAGGAGAGCCTCTTGCTGTGAGGCAACAATGCTACCACTGTACCACCGCAGCTTATTTAATATGATATACTAAATAAGGAGATTTGTTGACATGAATAACGTTCCAGATTGTCATTTTAGAGCATTGCAGAAGGCCTAATAGCACAAGAGGGTAATAGTTAATGTCTAGGAGCCACTGGGGAAGCCAGCATGTTGCTAAAAGACAACAGACTAAGCATTCCTATGCCTATAAGTTGGGCAGTGGATATGTGACTCTAAAGGTGATAAGGTTATGTCATGTACTGAAGATGCAAAGGTGAGGATATGAAAATATGAGTAGGCTGACTAGGTATGACTTGTGCTATTGGTGGGAGGGACAACCATTATGTCAGCAGACTTTGATATATTGTGAAGTAGTTGAATGGTCATGCTACAGTAACAGTTCTTTGTTAATACTTCACTATTACGTGATAAGGGAGAAAGAGACAGAGATGTAATTATAGACCAGAGTTCAGGTTTTCATCATTTTGGATGTTAGAGTTCATTTCTTTTGTATTTATTTTAGGATTTATTGAAAAACAGAATTATTAAGTTCACCTGATCATGTGGGAATAAGTTTTTACTTAATGTATTAGTGTAGTACAGAGATTAGCATTGTCGCCTCACAGCAAGAGGTTCTCCCGTTCGATTCTTGGCTGGAGCGCCTTATGTGTGGAGTCTGCATGTCCTCCCCATGGTTGAGTGATGTTTAAAGACATGCAGGTAGGTGTGTGCATGAATGGGTGTGCCTTCTTTGAAGGTTGGGCATCAGGCTGGCAACTCGACACATAAAAATCCACTGCCAATGTGGCGACCCCTAACCGGGAAAAGCCGAAAGATTTTTATTAGTGTAGCAGCTAGACTACAGACTGGCTCACATGTATAAGGACAGTGATTATGTAATTTGCTGTACTAGTTTTAGACTGAAGAATAAATGCATTTCATAAAAGATTTTTCTTGAGTTTTTTCTCCTGTCTCAAGATAAACTGAAGATTGAGCCACTTTAGAAACTAATGTATATATTGCACATTACACTCTCCTTAACTGTCTGTTGCACTGTGCTTGTTCACTGGAAAAAATACACACACACATATATATATATGTGTGTGTGTGTGTGTGTGTGCGCATGTATGTATAAATACTGTTTTCTTCTATGCAATCAGTCTGAACTACTATTCTTTGCATTTCTGTATTTTTTGTTTGAGAAATATTTTGTATTTCACCTGGGATGAGCCTAAACCCAGTCAGTTTTGATCAGTGTACTACCTCTGTAAGCAAATGTAAATCTTCTCCTTTCAGCTTTTCCCTGTTAAGGTTTGCCATAGGAGAATAATGGTTTGCAAAGCAGTTAGCAGTGGAGTTTTACAGTGTCAAGTTGCCAGCCCAGCACCCAACCCAACAGAAGGCACACAGATGCATCTCTAGAGACAATTTAGAGTGTCTGATCCACCTGCAGCATATCTTTGGGATGTGGGAGGAAATTGGAGCACCCAAAGGAAACCCATGTAACCACATGGAGGACCTGCAGACTCCACACAGAAGGCACCCCAGCCAAGAATCAATCTGGAAAACCTCTTGCTGTGAGGCAGCAATGCTAACCACTACACCACTGCAGCCACCCTAACAAATATAAATATCTAAATTACATAGCATGTGTTTCTCCCAATATATTTCAGTTTATATAGGAAATGAAATGTAATGCTACCAAATATACTTTGAAATATGCTTTATTTTTAAAATAATGTTAGTGTAAGGTAATGCAAGGGTGAGTATAAATACATATGGACAAATATGAGCTTTTGATTACACCCCCATAATGTGATATTGATGGAAATGAAAAACATGAATCAAAATGGATATAGAGCCAAATTAATTAGAAACTGACTAGATGACAGAAAATGTAGGGTGAGAATAAAAGACACTTATTCAGACTGCATAATCATAAACAGAGAAACAGATGAGTAACACAGGGTTTAATGTTGGGGCCTTTTTTGTTTAACAACTTAAGTCAAAACTTCTAAATGGTGATAGAATTTGGATTAATACATTTACAGAAAAGTCAAAGATCGAGGCCATTATAACTAACCTTGGCAGACATGAAATAATGCAATACTCTTTGTCTGAATTGTGCAAATGAAATACATTATTGTTTAATGCTACTAATTGTAGCATACTGCAGATTGGTAAAGAAAATAAGAAATAACCATACACTATCAATAATCACCTGTTATCAGCAATAGATGCAGAAAGAGATCAAAGGGAAATAGTTGACTGTTCATTTAATTTAGACACTAATGTAACAGCCATTGTGAGATAATGTGACTGTATTCTTGGTAATATTTTTGGGGTCTACTATAAATGCTCGAGTCCCAGGCTCTCAAAGACAAGTCCCTTGATGCCAAAAACTTGAGAATTTTATGGCCTATGTGTGCGGCAGCTCATACTTTAACTTGAATATGAGTTCAGCCAAGCAGCTATTACTTACACGATGCCAGGGTAATCCTATGGGCTAGGCTTGTAAAGGCTCCAGGGCTATTAGCCTAGTACACACCTATGAACCTATAATAAAGGAAGTGCTCACAGACTAGATAAGTAAGGGGTGCAGGAAGGATGATTTTAGGTTTAAGGAGGGGAAGGGGAGTGTAGTGTGTAGAGATTGGGAACTATACAGTTAGGGAGGAGGGAGAGAGTCTTTAGGTTGAGAGATTGATTGGGAGTTTGGGGGATAGGGCGTGGAAAGGGAATTTTAGTTTTAGGGAGTGATCGGGGAATTTATGGTTACGGAGGGAGAAGATAGTCTCAGGCTTGGGGAGACTTTGAGGAATTTATATTTAGGAGGAAGAAGTGAATTTTAGGTTTAGGGAGCAATTGAGGACTTTAGGGTTAGGGACTGGATTGGAATTTTTAGGGTTAGGATCAGAGTTTTGGAAGGGCGAGATGGTGTGATAAGATCGGGCTTTGGGAGGAACACTTTGTTCATAGGTTCATAGGTAGGTAGGTACTAGGCTATCTGCCCAAAGGCATTTATAAGCCTATCCAGAATGTGTTGGCTTTCGCTGCCACCTTAGATTAGTTCCCTGTGCCTCTGTCCAGCAGAGCCACTGAAGTGATCCCCAAGGTAAACTTTCTGTTTCCCATCCACTCGTCAAGATTTTTTTTGAAGAGTGTTAGCGAGGAGCTCTACCTAATGTAGATTGGGATCTTGTTCCAAAGCATGGAAAGTCTCTGGGACAGGAATCTATCCCTCCAGCATGTCCCATTTATTGTTGTGGTGAGGTTTAGATCCCTAGAGAGTGTGGCTCGTGGGGATAAGATTTTCTTTAGGTGGAGCATGTCCATCAGTTCTGGGTTGGACATGGCCTTGTATGTCAGGCAGAGATCACCTCTGAGTAGGTGGTATGCAACCGAGTACAGCTGTAAGTTCTTCAGATGAGCTGCATAGGGCATCTGTTTGAGGCCAGTGATCCTCTTGGTGAGGTGCTTCTGTGGTCTTTCCAGCTTTTGCAGGTGTCGTGTAAGGTACATCCCAAATGGGGCATTGTACTCTATGATGGGTCTGATGAATGATGAGTAGAGGAGCACAATGACCTCTTTTGATCTGGATGTGAACCCTTTTGTGATTAGGTGGGCCATGTAGAAGGATTTTCTAACCACTTTGGCAATATGATTATCAAAGGTGAGATTACTATCTACTTGGGTCCCCAGATCCCTTATTACATCTTCCGTATTTAGGGGACTACCACCTATGTGGTAGTTTGTGGGTACTTTGTTTTTTCCAAAGGGAATGACTATGCACATTTTGGCATTTAGCTTGAGGCCATGATTTTGACCCCGGGTATCCGTCTCAGTGAGACCCTTTTGGAGGATGTCTGTGTCAGCCGGAGAGTCAATTATAGCCCCTAGTTTGCAGTCGTCTGCGAACTTGGTCAGCCATAGTCCTCCTGTGCTTGCCTGTACCTCTGAAAAGTATATGCTGAACAGGAGGGGTCCTAGGACTGAGCCCTGGGGAACTCCACTTGTAACAGGGTTTAGAGTCAGACTTAGCTCCCGCAACTCTCACCATGTGTGTCCTGTCCGTGAGCCAGTTGGCAACCCATCTTGTGACATAGGGGTTTATGTTCAGGCTAGTGAGCTTGTCTATAATACCAGAATGGGGAATGGTGTTGAAGGCCTATGCGAGGTCTAGGTAGGCTGTGTGTACCACCTTTCCCTCATCTATAGCCTTGGTAACTGTCTCAAAGAAGTCCACCAGGTTTAGGAGGCATGATCTGCCCTTAACAAAGCCGAACTGGGTAGGGTCCAGTGTTTTGGAGGTTCCCAATGTCTCTGTTAATGAATTCCATGATGATGTGCTCCATAGCCTTGCAGACCAAGCTAGTCATTCTTATTGGGTGATAGTTCCTGGGATCTGTTATGGCTCCACCTTTGTGGAGTGGATTAACCGCTGCTGTGCACCACTCTATGGCTACATAGAGTGGTGCACAGCAGCGGTTATTGTGTGCCACTCTATGGGTACATAGCCTGTGGAGAGGCTGTTTGAACAGTGTGTTTAGGTGAGGGGTTAGTTAATCTTTGAGCTCATGTAGGATACAGCCTGGGACACCATCCGGTCCCATTGATGCTGTGTTTTTGGCTTTGGAGAGGGCTGTTTTAACCTGAGTGTCTGTGATTTCAGGGACTGTACATTCTTCTGGTATGGTTATGGGCCTTCTTGGGGGTGAGAGGGGGGTGAAGTTTGCGCTGAACCTGTCTGCCAGAATATTGGCGATATCGGTAAGTTCAGTGTATTTTGTGCCATTCTGCACTAACTCCGAGCAGATCTGAGCATTGCCACTTAGATTCTTGACATAGCTAAAGAATGCCTTGTGGTTATATTTGGAGTCCTTGGCAATTTTTCTTTCAAAGCTTGCCTTGGATGATTTTATGAGGGATTGTAGTTTCTTGCTTATACTGATCAGGGATGTCTTCCCTTCTTGGATTTTACTCTTTTCTGTACTAGTTTCCTCCTTCTATTGTATAGCTTGTTTATGGCAGGAGTCCACCAGACTGGTTTCCTTTTCTTGGAGGAGTGAGTCATGGTTTTGCTTGGGATGGCATGATCCATGCATTCTTGTAGGGTCCGTAGAATGCATTAGTAAAGGATTTTGCAGCTTGGACAGCATTATCCTTCAGCATGGGGGCTTTGAAATTTTCCACCTCGGTCTTAAGTAATGTGAAGTTTGCTTTTGAAAAGTTTTTCACGGTGGTTTTCTTGTCTGGGTTGGGGGCAGAATGTGGATATCCAAAGTGATTTATTTATGGCCAGATCTAACCAGCAAGGTGTTGACCTCCGGTGTGGAGCACCGGTCACCCGTGTTGGTGATGACCAGGTCCAATATGTTGCCACCTCTGGTGGGAGTGTTGACCAGTTGAACCAGGGCATTTGAGTTTATAAATTCTAGGAAATGTTGGGCAAGGGAGTTAGTACCTGAGTAGTTCTCCCAGTTAATGTTTGGGTAATTGAAATCACCCAATATTAGGGTGTTTGCTAGGACCTTTATGTTTCCCAGTGTTTCCAGAAATGCGGAAAGGGGGTCCTGGGACATGGTGGGTGATCTGTAGCAAGCTACAATTTGAACTGCATAAAAGAGACAAATTAGTACGAGTTTGAGCACTTACCAGAACAAGCAAGTTGCAGCAAGAAAGTGTGTCTCAAATAAATGTGTTTCAGTTACATGCAGTAGACTCCATTTTTTGAACTACATTGAGCAGAAGAAAGACATATTACTGCCAATATATAAGAACTTCATTAGGCTAGTTATGTAATGTTGTGGTTCTTGCTTGACAGTGTAATTAAAGCCAGTTTAGGAAGCTAGAAAGAATTCAGAAAATGCTTACTAGGAACATCACTGAGATGAGAGCATTCAACCGCATGGGCAGACTACAGAAGCTAATGCTTCAATGTTCAACAGTTGGCAGCCACTTCTACTTTCGGCTTTTCCTGGTTAGGGGTCACTACAGTGGAACTCTGGTCCGCTAATGATTGGCAGTGTATTTTTATGGTAATTTAACTTGCAGAAAGTTAACACCAGAAATAATGTCTTGGTGGCAATTCTTAATTACAGTAGTCGCAACAGCACAATAATGAGAAGAAACCTTTTTTACAGGGCAGGAAGAATGTGGAATAACCTAGCTTTAGATATCAGATTAGCACCAGATATTAAAATATTTGAAATACTATTTTTCTATAGGGAGTTTGAAAACAGAAGCAATTCAACATAATTTCATTTATTATAGAGATACAGGTTCATAGGTTCATACTAGGCTATCTGCCCTAGGGCATTTATAAGCCTAGCCAGAGTGTGCATGGCTTTCGCCACCCATATTAAATTAATTTTGCTATGTCCTTTTTCAAGGTTAGTATACTGTGCCTCTGTCTAACAGTGACACAGAAGTGATACCCGGGGTAAACCTACGATCTCCCATCCACTCATCAAGATTCCTCTTGAAGAGAGTCAATGAGGGACTCTGCCTAACCTGGACTGGGATTTTATTCCAGAGTGAAGGGAGCCTCTGGGTTATAGGTTCATAGGTTCATAGGTTCATACTAGGCTATCTGCCCTAGGGCATTTATAAGCCTAGCCAGAGTGTGTGTGGCTTTCACCACCCCTTAGGATGAGAATACTATACCCATTAGTTTGCTGTGCCTCTGTCCAGCAGTGACACAGAGATGATTCCCGGGGTAAACCTACGATCTCCCATCCACTCGTCAAGATTTCTCTTGAACAGAGTCAGTGAGGGGCTCTGCCTCACATGGACTGGGATTCTGTTCCATAGTGTAAGGAGTCTCTGGGTGATGAATCTGTCCCTCCAGCACGTCCTATTTATATCCGTGTTGAGGTTTAAGTCTCTTGCTCTCGTGGCTCTGGTGGATTTGGATTTTTTTGAGGTGGAGCATGTCCATTAATTCCGGGTTGGACATGGCCTTGTATGTCAGGCACAGATCACCTCTGAGCAGATGGTAAGCGACTGAATAGAGCTGGAGTTTCTTCAGTCTGGCATCGTATGACATATGTTTGAGCCCCTTTATCCTTTTGGTGAGGAACTTTTGGGGTCTTTCCAACTGCTGCAGGTGTCGGGTAAGGTACATTCCGAATGGGGCGTTGTACTCAATCATTGGTCTGATAAGTGAAGACTACAGGGGTACAATGACCTCTCCTGATCTGGATGTGAATCCCTTCATGATCAGGTGGGCAATGTAGAAGGTCTTCCTAACCACTTTGGCAATGTGAGTGTCAAACGAGAGGTTACTGTCAACTTGGGTCCCCAGGTCCCTGATAACTTCTTCCGTGTTTAATGGATTACCACCTATGTGGTAATTAGGGGTTACCTTGTTTTTCCCAAAGGGTATGACGATACATTTTTTGGCATTTAGCTTAAGGCCATGGCTCTGGCACCAGTTATCCATTTCTATGAGACCTCTCTGGAGGATGTCTGTGTCTGATGGAGTGTCAATTATGGTGCCCAGTTTGAAGTCATCTGCAAATTTTGTCAGCCACAATCCCCCTATGTTTGCCTGCACTTCAGAAAAATAAATGCCGAACAAGAGGGGGCCCAGGACTGAGCCCTGTGTGACACCGCTCGTGACCGGCTTAGAGTCTGACATGGCACCAGCAACTCTAACCCTGTGTGTTCTGTCCTTGAGCCAGTTTGCAACCCATCTTGTGACATATGGGTTTACATCTAAGCTGGTGAGCTTTTCTATGATGCCCGAGTGGGGTATTGTGTCGAACGCTTTTGCTAGGTCAAGGTAGGCTGTGTGAACTGCCTTACCCTCATCAATGGCCTTAGTGACTGTTTTGAAAAAGTCGACCAAGTTCAAGAGGCAGGATCTGCCCTTGACAAAGCCAAATTGGGTAGGATCCAGTGTCTGTAGGTCCCCAATGACTTTATTTATGAGTTCCATTATGATCCTCTCCATAGCTTTGCAGACAAGGCTCGTCAAGCTTATGGGGCGGTAATTTCCAGGGTCTGTAGAAGCACCGCCTTTGTGGAGTGGGACCACAGTTGCCATACGCCATTCTTTGGGTACGTATCCTGTAGTAAGGCTAAGATTAACCAGCAGCCTTATGTGTGGGTTTAGTTCCTCATTGAGTTCGTGTAGCACACAGCCGGGGACACCGTCCGGTCCCATTGATGCTGTGTTTTTTGCTTTAGAGAGAGCAGCTCTCACCTGGGTATCTGAGATGTTTGGGAGGCTAGACTCTGGTGGGATAGATATTTCTCCTTTTGGGGTGGAGGGAGGGGAGAAATTTGCACTGAACCTATCTGCCAGTATGTTGGCAATGTCTGTGGGTTCAGTGATTTTTTTATAATTTTGGACTAATTCTGAGCATATCTGGGAGTTTCCACCCAGGTTTCTAACATAGCTAAAGAAGGCCTTATGATTGTCTTTTGTGTCATTAGCGATTTTTCTCTCAAAGTTGGCCTTGGATGATTTTATGAGTGATCGTAGTTTTTGCTAGTATTGATCAGAGATGCCTTCCCTTTTAGGGATTTTGCTCTGTCATGTAGTAGCTTTCTCCTCTTGTTGTAGAGTTTGTTTATGGCTGGGGTCCACCAGACCGGGCGCCTGCCTTTGGTGGAAAGGGTCTTGATTTTATTAGGGATTGCTTGATCCATACATTCCTGGAAGTGCTCGTAGAAGGCATTTGTAAGGGTTTCAGCAGCGTGGGTTGTGGTTTCCACTGGCTCGGGGGCCTTGAAGGATTACCACTCCAGTCTTAAGAAGTGTGAAGTTTGCTTTTGAGAAGTTCTTCACCGTGGTCTTTTGCTGGGGTGGGTGCGGGATGTGGATCTCCAATGAGATTAATTTATGGTCTGATCTCACCAATGAGGGATATACTTCCGGTGTGGAGCATTTTGTCCTCATGTTTGTGATGATCAGGTCTAGTATATTTTCTCCTCTTGTGGGGATGGTGACTAGTTGTTCCATAGCATTTGAGTTTATGAACTCCAGGAACCTTTGGGCTAGGGTGTTGGGGCTTGAGTAATGTTCCCAGTCTATGTTTGGGTAGTTGAAGTCACCCAATATGATGGTGTTTGGAGAGACATTCATACTCTCCAGTGTCTTCAGGAAGGCTGTGTGGGCTTCCTGAGTTTGAGAAGGTGGTCTGTAGCATGCTACAAACTGTAGGGCAGTTTTACCTATGGTTAATTGCACCTGGATGGTCTCCGATGCTTGATGCGTTGCCACTAACCTGGAGGTGTGGGTATCCTTTATGAATATGGATACTCCCCTCCTTTTGTGGTTCGGTCTGGATTTTGGGGCGGAACGCATGATATGAGGTATAACCAGATAGTGCTGGGGTGCTCTCAGGAGCCTTGAACCAGGTTTCAGTCACAGCACAGACATTGATGTTCTCCATACTGAGGAGGGCTTCGAGGGCATGCATCTTGAGGTTTAGACTTCTGGCATTGAGCAGTATTACCCTTAGTTTTCTCCATTTTTGTTTTGAAGGGCGGTAGGTTTATCATTTGAGCGTTGCCTAAAAAAGGCACTATGGGGGTGGCAAGAGCCTTTGCCAATATCCGAAGCCCAGGGGTGACAGGTGCAAGCCGTCCCTTGTGAAGCAGCGTGGTTTGTCAAGCATGTCATCCCAGGCAGACAGACATTGGATCCCCTTAGAATGACACCAGTAATTAAGCCAATTATTAAAGCTGATCATTTTGTCTCTGTGTTGTGGCATCATTCTTGGTGAGGGTAGGATACTGCTCAGGGTCAGGGTCATACTGGCCTGGGCTACATAATCTGAGAGCTCCTCTATGTCTCTTTTCATGTAGTCCAGGGAGGTACGTCTCAGGTCGTTCACACCGGCATGGACAATGACTGAGTCATACTTGTACTTGCTGTGGAGTGACCTGAGTGCTTGTGTTATGTGGCGGATTCTAGCGCCTGACAGGCAGCTTACTGTGATCTTTTCCTTGTTCAGTCTGGTGAGTGGGAAGTCAGTGTGTCTGACTATGGAGTCACCTATAACAAGTGTGTCTGGCATTGTGTTTGGCCTTAAGGGCTGTGACTGTTTAGCACACTGACTTTGAGAACTATGTGTTGCATGTCTTATGTCTTGAGGTGGCAGTTGCTTGGGTGTCTGCTTTGGAGGCCTCTGTAGTTTTGGTAGATTTTTAATCAGTGCCTCTGAGTATGTCTTTGTGTGTTTATGTGTTTGTTTTGCAGTTGTGATAGTTCTATGTGAAACTGGGTTTGTGGTGTGCGTGGTTTCCTTCTCCTCCTGTCTGGTCTTGCCAGTCCTGAGTTGAGAGAGCTCAGCCTCCAGTTTGGCTATATAGTTGCATCTCTCACATGTATTTGTGTTTTGTGGGAGAAGGAGTGGGTTGTCTGTGTACATGAGGCAATTGTAACATTGCCTCAAGATGCCCAGATTCACCAGCTGACCAGGAGAGGACGCTAGCAACTGACCCTTCGACATGCTAGAAAAGTGAAAAGTTTGCTGTGTAACTGAGTCAGAAGGGACCTATAGGGAAATGGGTACTCAAGGGGATTCTAGGCTAATGTAGTACTTTGTTTGGTATATAAGTACTTTACCTATATAAAAATGCTTTAGGAGCAAGTGCTGAGCTTTTGAGATAGAGAATAGACTGTTTAGATTGCAAGTAGAGAAGTTCTAAGGGAAAAATTGAAGAGCAGACTTTACTGAGCCAGAAATAGTTTAACCTTGTTTAACCGGCGGTGCTCGATGGTGCTCTATGGGCAACTCCGCGCTAAAGCGGGCTTTATAACAGGGGGTTGAAAAGAGCTAGGAATTGACACAAAATGGCCAGTAGACTACAAGTTTCTGGCTGGAACCACTGCTCTAGGGACAAATAGGCTGCTCAGTGCTCCCCACTCCCACTGGTGAACAAAGAAGCTTCCCTTTATCCAAATAAGGATATGGAATAGCACAGGAACCAAGCCAAAGCCCAGAGATCAGCAAACTGTGAAGACTGGACTATTCTAGTTCAGTAAGGCAGGAAAACAAGATTTTTTTTTTTGTTTTTTTTTTTTGTTTTTTTTTTTTGAATGTGATTTTATTCATTTTATGAATCTGTCCCTACAGCATGTCCTATTTATTTCAGTGCTGAGGTTCAAGTCCCTCGAGCGCATAGCTCGATGGGATTTGGATTTTCTGAGGTGCAGCATGTCCATTAATTCCGGGTTGGACATGGTTTTATACATCAGGCACAGATAGCCTCTGAGCAGGCGGTATGTCACTGAGTAGAGCTGGAGTTTCTTTAACCGGGCAGCATATGGCATCTGTTTGAGCCCCTTGATCCTCTTGGTGAGGTACTTTTGGGGTCTTTCCAGTTGCTGCAGGTGTCTGGTAAGGTACATCCCAAAAGGGGCATTGTACTCAATTATGGGCCTGATGAGGGATGAGTAAAGAGGCACGATGACCTCCCCTGATCTAGATGTGAATCCCTTCATGATTAGGTGGGCTATATAAAATGTTTTTCTAACCACTTTGGCCACGTGGTTGTCAAATGACTTGGGTCCCCAGGTCCCTAATTACTTCTTCTGTACTTAATGGATTACCACCTATGTGGTAATTTGTGGGCACTGTTTTTGCCAAAGGGGATGACTATACACTTTTTGGCATTTAGCTTGAGGCCATGGCTCTGGCACCAGTTGTCTGTTTCTATGAGGCCCTTTTGGAGGATGTTTGTGTCGGCTGGAGAGTCTATTATGGTGCCCAGTTTGCAGTCATCTGCGAACTTGGTTAGCCACAGTCCTTCCATGTTGGCCTGTACCTCCGAGAAATATATACCAAACAAGAGAGGTCCCAGGACTGAGCCTTGTGGGATGCCACTTGTAACTGGTTTGGAGTCTGACATGGCTCCAGCTATTCTAACCATGTGGGTTCTGTCCTTGAGCCAGTTTGCAACCCATCTAGTGACATAGGGGTTTATATTTAAGCTGGTGAGCTTATCTATAATGCCCGAGTGGGGTATTGTATCAAAGGCTTTTTGCGAGGTCCAGGTAGGCTGTGTGGACCACCTTCCCCTTGTCAATGGCCTTGGTGACTGTTTCAAAGAAATCGACCAGGTTCAAGAGGCAGGATCTGCCCTTAACAAAGCCGAACTGGGTAGGATCCAGTGTCTGCAGGTCCCCGATATCTTTATTTATAAGGTCCATGATGATCCTTTCCATAGCTTTGCAGACCAAGCTAGTGAGACTTATGGGGCGATAGTTTCCAGGATCCGTTGAGGCACCACCTTTGTGGAGAGGGAACACTGTTGCTGTACGCCACTCTTTGGGTACATATCCTGTAGTAAGGCTGAGATTGAACAGTAGTTTTAGGTTTGGGTTTAGCTCTTCTTGGAGTTCATGTAGGACGCAGCCCGGGACACCGTCTGGTCCCATTGATGCTGTGTTTCTTGCTTTGGAGAGGGCATCTCTTACCTGAGCATCTGAGATGTCAGGGGGGCAGCACTCTGCTGGGATAGATATTAGCCCTTTTGGTGGGGAAGGAGGGGAGAAGTTTGCGCTGAACCTGTCAGCTAGGATGTTGGCAATGTCTGTGGGTTCGGTGTATTATTTGTCATTTTGGACTAATTCTGAGCATATCTGGGAATTCCCACCCAGGTCCATAACATAACTAAAGAAAGCCTTGTGATTATCCTTAGTGTCCTGTGCAATTTTTCTCTCGAAGCTGGCCTTAGACGATTTTATGAGTGCCCGTAGTTTTTTGCTAATACTGATCAGAGATGCCTTCCCTTTTTGGGATTTTGCTCTATCATGTAGTAGCTTCCTCCTTCTATTGTATAGTTTGTTTATGGCTGGGGTCCACCAGACAGGACATCTGCCTTTGGAGGATTGGGTCTTGGTTTTATTTGGGATTGCATGATCCATGCATTCCTGTAGGTGTTCATAGAATGCGTTTATAAAGGATTTTGTGGTCTGGGCCGTATTATCCACAGGCTCGGGGGCTTTGAAGGATTCCACCTTGGTTTTGAGGAGTGTGAAATTTGCTTTAGAGAAGTTTTTCATTGTGGTTTTCTGGGCATGGGGTGGGGTCGGGATGTGAATATCCAGTGAGATTAGTTTATGGTCTGATCTTACCAGTGAGGGATACACTTCTGGCCTGGAGCATAGAGTCCCCATGTTGGTGATGATCAGGTCCAGTATGTTTTCCCCTCTTGTGGGAGTGGTAACAAGTTGTTCCATAGCATTTGAGTTTATAAATTCTAGGAACCTTTGGGCTAGGGTGTTGGAGCTAGAATAATGCTCCCAGTCTATGGTTGGGTAGTTGAAGTCACCCAATATAATGGTGTTTGGAGAGACCTTCATATTTTCCAGTGTTCTCAGGAAGGCCGAGTGGGGTTCCTGGGTTTGGGAGGGTGGTCTGTAGCAGGCTATAAACTGGAAGGCAGTTTTACCCACTGTTAGTTGCACATGGATAGTCTCTGATGCTTCGTGCTTTGCCACCAACCTGGAGGTGTGGGTATCTTTGACGAATATTGATACTCCCTCCTTTTGTGGTTCGGTTCAAGTTTTGGGGCCGAAAAGCATGGTATGAGGTATAACCTGGTAGTGCTGGGGTGCTCTCGAGAGTCTTGAACCAGGTTTCTGTTACTGCACAGATATCGATGTTCTCCATGCTAAGGAGAGTTTTGAGTGCGTGCATCTTGAGGTTTAGACTTCTGGCGTTGAGTAGCATTACTCTTAGTTTCTTATCCCTTGTGATACCTATGGAGGTGGGTTTGTCTTTTGAGCCTTGCCTAAAAAAGGCACTATGGGGGTAGCAAGAGCCTTTGCCAATATCCGAAAGCCCAGGGGTGACAGGTGCAAGCCGTCCCTGCTAAGAGATGTAAAAACTGACCTGGGGATTCAATAAACTCTGTATAAGCTTTGCTCGAAGCCCACATAAAGTTTACATGTTTGTGCTGTCAGCAACAGCTGTAATTACAGATTCACTATACAATCTCGAAATACTGAAATGTCAAATTTCAGTATTTCGAGACTGAATAGTCGAAAACTCATATAACACAAAAACCCAAAATCACGAATACCACAACCGCGACCATTCACACACACACACACAAAACCAGGACACAATCACACATGCATACACCTACTTAACTAAACAAACATAACAACACACCTAACGTACCTATAAGCAGGGGGGCAAGCCCCCCTACACCCCCCACTCCCCCCTACTTATATATTCTAACTCCGAGGTCACACTAAACACACAAACACACAAAAAACACCACTGCACACACTCACACACACTAAAATCCCCACCCAATATCCTCAAACACACAGCACTTACCTGAGACCCCAGATAAATACACAAACCGCACCACACTTCACGAACGTGACACCACAATAGCAGCGGATTCAACATTTGTGGATTCGGCATAGTGTAGTTTCGAGTAACTGCACTTTCCACTATTCGGTCTCGATGTACTGAATTTCGACATTTCAGTACGTCGAGATTGTCTAGTGTATCCGTAATTATATATTCAGGCCACACACCGTGTTTAAACATAAACAAGTGCAGTTTCATGGCTAGCAAGTGTTGCCAGCCAGAAAGCCATGTATAACAACACTAATAGCAGCAGACATGTAGAGCCGTTTACCTATAGGCAAAGTAGGTTTGCAGGATTGCATGGAATGCTACAATGATTACCAGAGTTAATAATATAGCAATGTATTTGGTCCAAATGCATTACAGGACAGTGTATACAGTACAGAGTATTGTGGAATTCCATTTCGGGCATTCTGTGCAAAAGTTGTGTAAATGATCCATAATGGTGCATGGACTGTCATGTAAAATAAACAGTCAGAGGAAGTGTGTTGTATTGAATAGGGACACACAGATGAATTTTACGAATGAACACAGGCAAAGAGGATAGGTGAAATATCGTAATGTACAGCAGATGAGGGCAAGTAAATGGAAGATAATTGTAGCAGGAACACTAATCGCATATCAGCATGGTACAGTATGGTACAGTATGGACTACACAATGCAACTGTATGTTATGTGGCTGTCACACAAGGTGGCATAACAATGGAGAAGGATGTCATTGTGACATAATCATCCTGACATGAACAATGAAGAGGATCTCTATCAATGATGTTATATATAATCGGGGTTATGTGCATATTGTGAAGCTGTGCAAACTGATTTGTCTGAATATGACTGTGGGACACAGTTACAGGCTCATGGACAACAGTAAATAGAAGCACACACAATCATGGCTAATATCAGAATAATACTACAAGTAATCCCATGTCTCTGACATAACATATGTGATTCTGAGTGATCACAGATGGTTCTGCACAAACACACTTATACAACTGTCATGACATGTCAGCACTCAGTTATTGGTGTGATGAAGGCTGTGAACTATGTAGGTATTATGGCCTTTAATGTGGATGTCCTGCATGTACTCAGGAGTTGTGTTACATACAAGGGAGTAGTCACCACTGTGGGCACATGCTGGTGGACATTCCATATACCACCTACCCCAGTACACAGGTCACGTACTACTTGGTCTGCTCATAGTGGTGTGATTCATAGGTGTTTACTAAGCTAATGACCACAAGGGCCTTTTTAAGACAAGCCATGCATCCCAAATCTCTGACAAGTTCTGATACACTTGATAAGTGTAAACATGGGCTTGGGAGTTGAACCATTTATAGATTACCTGTGTCCATTAGAGACATAGGTGCCAAACCAGGGATGAATTTCCACTTTCCCATCCAATTGTCCAAGTTGCACTTGAATTGGATTAGGGAGAAACTCTGCTTCACATGGATAGGGAGCCTATTCCATAGACTGGGTAGTCTCTGGGATACATACTTATCTCTCCAGCAGGTGCTATTTATATCTCAGGCAAGGTTGAAGTCTTTAGAATGGGTAATTCTGGTGCTGTTTGTTTTGTGGATATGCAGGAGGTCCATCAGAGTGGGGTCTAATAATGCCCTGTATGCCAGGCATAAATCTCCCCTCAAAAACTTATAGGAGACAGAATACAGGGACAGTCCCTTGAGGCAGTATGCATAGGACATTTTACTTATGCCCTGTATTTTTTTAGTGAGGAACCTCTGTGGATGTTCCAGTTGTTGGATATTCCTGGTTAGGTACATACCAGAGGGGGCATTGTACTCAATGATAGGTCTGATGAATGCTGAATACAGTGGAACAATGACTTTCTTGGACTTAAGATGCCATACCTTTGTTTATAAGTTGGGCAACATAGAATGATTTCCTCACCACCATAGACACGTGATGGTCAAAGGCTAGATTACTATCTATGTGTGTCCCTAAGTCCCTGACTGCTGGGTCAGCTCTAAGGGGTGTGTTGTCAATATGATAGTTACCAGGGATGGATGACTTCCCAAATGATACTACTATGCATTTCTTGGCATTTAGGTTTAGCCCATGGCTCTGACACCGGTTTGTTTGTGTCAGCCCCTCCTGGAGAACATTTATGTCAATTTGAGATTCAGTGACAGCTCCTAATTTGCAATCATCTTCAAGTTGAGTCAACCAGAGACCACTGACATTGGTCTGATTGGTTGATGTCTACATTATCATTGCATTGTGTGTTTGTTTTCATAATGCAATACATTCCCTCATGTTTTTGTTTCATCTCATGTGCTGTCATGGCTGTTACAGCAATCTTCAATGTATGTTGATACTGTCTCTATTATGCTAATATCACAGCTGAAGTCAATGATTGTCCACAATCTGCAGTCCTCCAGACAGCTGTTTGGACAGAGGATATGTATGTCATTCTTGACATCTGTGACTTAAATAATGGATAAGAAAGAGCCTAGCAGACAGCCCTGATGTACAGACCTGATCAGTGAACTCAGGATATAGGTCATTTCACACATTTCAACATATTTAGATGCCACACATGTGATTCAGTGGTCTACCCACTTGGTGATATAGATGTTTATGGCCACTTGTGACAGTGTTGAATTAATACCTCAGTTTGGATTTGTGTCAAATACCTTGGTCTGGTCAAGTTCCACAGTAGGTTATTGTCATCATGCATGCCCTCGATGGCCTTCTTGAGATCATCTAACAGATGTAACAGACATGGATGTAGCATTAACAACTCTCACATGTCTTTTACACACAGGTAGCATATTACCAGTGTCCATTTAGAAAAGGTCCATGATTGCATGTTGGTCTACCTCACAGATAAGGAGAGTCAAGATGTGTTTATACATGCATGCATCAGGTACTGTCCCCCCCACTCAGATGGATGCATGTTGATGTACACATTTCCACTGGAACATACTCCACCTGGAGGGTGTGCCGAAGTATGGATCTGACTGTTTCAGGTAGTTGTATGTTCTGAGTCACACTATAGGTGATTTGTGATGTTCTTATAGTCTAGTGATTCTGTGTGATAGGCTTGGATGAAGGTAAGAGAGTGCATACTGCCTTTCCTGATCTGGCCTAGGGTTTTGACACAATCCCCACTCACATATCATTGAGAAACTCTCCCAACTGGGGATTAATCCTTATTTCAGTAGATGGTTAGCCAAGTGGTTCACTGACAGAACACATACTATGAACGTTGATGAATTAATGTGTACAAGTAGAGCTGTCACCAGTGTTGTACCACAAGGATCTGTGCTGGGCCCTTTATTGTTTAGAATCTATTTTTTGGCAGTCCAGACTAAAGTATATGGCCTTTGGCTTACCAAGTTTTCTGATTGCTGCATATTGGGTGCAATCACTGAGTCCCCAATGACCTTAATATACTACAGAAGGGGCTAACACAGACAAATGATTGGTGTCAAGGCCACACAGTCTACAAAGAAATGCAAAAATGTGTCATTATTTTTGCCTTCTTTAAAGTGGAATTCCCTGCTAATTCCAGCATTGACAACACACCAACCCTGTGGTGCAAGACATGGGAACACAGTAGATAGCAATCAGAACTTTGACCACCAAGTTTCCACACTGTTATGGAAAGGCTACATTGTGCACCTCATAAGTCAAGCCATCATATACAGATCTAAGGATGTTATAACAGTACTGTACCTGACCCTCATCTGAACACTAAAATAGTACAATGCTCCCATTTTCATGTACCTCACCAGTCACCTGATGTAGCTGGAGAAACCACAGGGGTTTCTCACCAAGAAAATACAGAGCCTACAAACCATGCCATGACATATGTGGATAAACTGTAACCTCTGTTACTGTAATCTGTATAATATAGGATGAGGTGACCTGTGCCTGGCCTACAAAGATGGTAATAACAGTGTACCACATGCTGGTGTAAAATGCTCTCTCTAATATCAAACAAGTGCACAAACACACACACGCGCACACACACACACACACACACACACACACACACACACACACACACACACACACACACACACACTCCATTTGACTGCAGTGAGAATAGAACCCCTTCCTATCTAAGTACACCAACTAAAGATCTCCATATTTAATGCAAGTACCACAGTACAAGTATGACTTGAGTGTCGGACAACACTTTATAAGTGATGGCATCAGCAGTGTCTGGTGAGGAGAAGATGGTAATAGCAGTGTCCCACATGCCAGAGTAAAATGCTCTCTCTCATGTCAACCAAGTGAACACACACACACACACACACACACACACACACACACACACACACACACACACACACACACACACACACACACACACACACATCCGTTGACTGTGGTAAGAACAAAACCCCTACCTATGTAAGAGCACTGACTAGAGTCCTCTGTATTTTGCGCAAGTGCAGAGCACAAGTCTGAGTGTATAAGTGAAGACATCAGCAGTGTCTGATGAGGAGAAGAGGGTAATAGCAGTGTCCCACATGTTGATGTAAAATGTTCTCGTTCAAGTCAAGCAAGTGCACAAACACACACATAGCCCAGCTGATTGCAATGAGAACACAACCCCTACCTGTCTAAATATGCCAACAGAGAACTCTGTATTTAACACAAGCACCACAGCACAAGTCTGACTTTTACAAGGCTGCAGGACAACTTATAGTGAATGTCATCAGTAGTGGATATTGTAAAGAAGATGTTAGGAGCTCTGCATGAAATGGATGTGTAGGCATGTTCAACTGTCAAAATATTGGCAATCCATGGGATTGGAGTGGTAACTGCAGGATACCCACTTAGACTCTTCTGACTAGATAGACACACACACACACACACACACACACACACACACCAGTTGACTGCAGTGAGAACAGAACCCCTACCTATCTAGCTACACCAATTAGAGAACTCAGTATTTTACGTAAGCGCCATAGCACAAATCTGACTTTTTGCAAGGCAGCATGGCAGCTTATAGTAGATGACATCAGCAGTGAATGTTGGAGAGAAGATGTTGGGAGGCCTACATTAAATGGATGTATAGGCATGTCCAACTATGAAAATATTGGTACTCCATGGGAATGGAGTGCTGACTGCAGGATACACAATTATGCTCTTCTGACTAGATAGACAGACAGATAGGGACACATAAACACACACATACCAGTTAACTGCAGTGAGAACTGAATCTCTTCCTATCTAACTACACCTTCTATACAACTCAGTACTTTACAGAAGCACCACGGCACAATTCTAACTTTTACAAGGCTACAGGACAACTTATAGTAGATGACATCAGCAGTGGATGTTGGAGAGAAGATGTTGAGAGGTCTGCATGAAATGGGTGTGCATGCATGTGCAACTGTCATAGGATCATAGGATCATAGGAGGTTACTAGGCTAATGACCCTAGGGCCCTTTCAAGCCTAGCCAAGAGTTTATCCCCAAAAAGAAACCTCAGTCAGCACCTGTCACTCCTGTGAATGAGGGATACCAATGGAACCCCTGAGACAAATTTGTAGTTTCTCATCCACTCATCAAGGTTGCACTTGAAGAGGGTCAGCGAGGTGCTCTGTTAGACATGTATGAGAAGTCTATTCGAGAGATGGGGTAGCCTCTGGGAGACAAACCTGTCTCTCCAGCAGGTTTTGTTGATGTTGCATATTAGATTCAGGCCTTTTGAGTGGGTAGTATGTGAGGAATTAGACTTACAGATATGGAGCATCTCTAGTAGGACAGAGTCTGAGATTGCCTTGTAGGTGAGACACAGATCACCCCTGAGCAATCTGTACAATACCGAGTAGAGTGATAGTGATTTCAGACTGTCTGCATAGGACAGGTGTTGGAGGCCATGGATTCTCTTTGTGAGGTATTTGTGGCCTTTCCAGTTGGTGCAGATGTTTGGAGAGGTACATCCCAAATGGGGCATTATACTCAATTATTGGTTTAATGAGGGAAGAAGTATAGAGAGGCAATAACCTCCTTTTTCTGGATGCAATCCCTTTATTTATGAGATGAACCAAGTAAAAGGCTTTTCTGACCACTGACGCTACATGATGGTCAAATGTGAGGTTGTTATCAACCTGAGTGCCCAGGTCTCTTACCACAGGTTGTATGCTTAGGGGGTTACTGTTGATGTGGTAATCAATAGGGGTCATGTTTTTGCCAAATGGTATGATGATACTTTTTTTTTGCATTTAGCTTGAGGCCATGACTCTGGCGCCAGTCATTAGTTGCTGTGAAACCCTCTTGCAGTATGTTAACATCATTTGGGGAGTCAGTGACAGCACCCAACTTACAGTCAGATGCAAACTTGATCAGCCACAGGCCCTTTGTCTTTGCCTGGACCTCTGAGAAGCAGATGCCAAATAGTAGGGACCCCAGGACAAATTCCTGGGGAACTCCACTAGTGACAACTCTGCTATCGGAGGTGAAGGTGCCTATTTTGACTTTGAGGGTCCTGTCAGTGAGCCAGTTGACCACCCACCTGATGAGATAGGGATTTATGTGAAGTTCTGTTAACTTTTTGATGATGCCCAAGTGGGGGATTGTGTCAAAGGCCTTGGCCAAGTCAAGGTAAGCTGTATGTACTGACTTTCCCTCATCCAGGGCCTTGGTGACAGTCTCAAAGAAGTCAACTAGGTTCAACAGGCAAGATCTGCCCTTGATGAATCTGAACTGGGTGGGGTCAAGTGATTGGAGATTGCCTATGTCCTTGTTTATGAGATCCATAATAATATGCTCCATGGCTTTACTGATCAGACTTGTCAAGCTAATGGGATAGTAGTATCCAGGGTCGGTAGTGGCACCACCTTTGTGCAAGGGAATGACAATGGCAGTTCTCCACTCTGCTGGAATGAAGCCAGTACTTAGGCTGTGGTTGAATATGTTGCTTAATGGAGAAGACATTTCTTGCTGGAGATGGTGCAGAATACATCCTGGGATACTATCAGGTCCCATGGAAGTTGTGTTCTTTGCCTTGGATAGGGTCTGTAACACTTGATCTATGGAGATGTGAGGTGCGGGACAAGTATCGGGGATGTCAAAAGGGCCTTGAGGTGACAGGGGATGAAGTTTGCACGGAACCTATCTGCTAGCAGGTTGGCTAAGTCAACAGGATCAGTGTAAGTGATACTGTTAAGTACTAATTTTGAACAAACCTAGGCTTTGCCATGGATGTTCCTGACATAACTGAAGAAGACTTTATTGTTTCCCTTCTTTATGGAGGCTACTTTTGATTCATAAATTGCCTTGGAGGTTTTCACTAGTGATCTAATTTTCTTGTTGAGGCTAATCAGGGAGTTTTTCCAATTTGAAATTGGTTCCCTTTTGCCCTTGCACAACAGTTTCTTCCTTTTATTGTAAAGCCTGTTGATAGAGGATGTACACCAAACAGGACTGTGTTTCTTTGAGGAGCAGGTTTTAGTTCTGTTGAGTATGGCTGAATCCATGCAGTTATACAGATGCTTGTATAGTGCACTGGCATACTGTATCTGCATAGTTATCTGCATCTTCTGGGGGGGGGCAGTGGTGTGAAGCCACAGATACCCTCCCTTAGGAAGTTGTAGTCAGGTTTGAGAAGTTTTTTAGCTTGATTATGGCTGGGGGGTTGGGTGGGAGAGAAACTACAAATGAGACAGTCCGATGATCTGATCTCACCAGGGAGGAACATAGTATGGGAGTGGTGCATCGGTCACCCATGTTGGTAAGAACCAAGTCCAGAATATTATTCCCCCCTTCTGGAGGATGAGATGAGCTGGTTTAGTGCGTTAGAATTTATGAAGTCCAGGAATTGTTGACAGAGTCTCAAAATATTGGCAATCTATAGGATTGGAATGGTAACTGCAGGATACCCAATTATGGTCTTCTGACTAGATAGACACACACAGACCTCCCTGTTGACTGCAGTTAGATGAGAACCCCTACCTAAGTATGCAGACTAGAGAACTAAGTATTTAATGCCAGCACCACGGCACAAGTCTGACTTTTACAAGACTACAGGACAACTTATTATGGATGACATCAGCAGTGGATGTTGGAGAGAAGATGTTGGGAGGCCTGCATGAAATGGATATGTAGGTACGTCCAACTTTGAAAATATTGTTACTCCATGGGATTGGAGTGGTGACTGCAAGATACACAATTACATTCTTCTGACTAGATAGACACACACACACACACACACACACACACACACACACACACACACACACACACACACACACACACACACACACATGCACACATATACCAGTTGACTGCAGTGAAAACAGAACCCCTACATACCTAGCTATACCAACTAGAGAACTCAGTACTTTGTGTAAGTGCATGGTACAAATCTGACTTTTACAAGGCTACAGGACAACTTATTGTGGATGACATCAGCAGTGGATATTGGAGAGAAGACATTGGGAGGCCTACATGAAATAGATAGCTAGCCATGTCCAACTGTCAATATATTAAAGCTCTGCATGTTGCCAGATTGATGGGTGTGCAATGTGCAGTATTTGGTAATTGTGTTTTCAATGTGTGGGTATACTTATGAGACAGCTTTACAAACAATATGCAAACAGGTGTCCACATTAATGCAAGTACTGGAAAATGTGAATGTGTATCATCATTATAAAGATATGCATAGTATATAAGGCAACATTTGTTATTTCTTTCTGTATTGTAGTTGATATATTTGTGAATAAGTACTGACAGACCAAGGTTGCAGCTCATGGGTAGAGGTAACAGATGACTGCATTGTAAATATGTGTTATTTTCTTACATAGTGCCTTTATTTTGTTTGTATCCACATGTAGTTTCATGACATGAAGACTAAATGGACAGTAAACGAAAGTAATACATGCTATTGACCACTTTGCATAGTGCACCACCAAGCCGCATGTTTGCATAATGGTTGGCTAAATGTTCTCAGCACAGAGTGTATGAAACACACCTCCTGCTTAGCTGACTTTGTGCAGCAAGTGTAAATGCACTGGCACATTTATTTTGGAGCACAGATGATATAGGGCTCAAATCCAGGTTTATGCAGTAGTTTTAAATAAGTAGTTAAAATGCAATGAAATTATTCTTTATACTACACTCACTTTGTGTTACCTTAGTCCTGAGTGCTAAGTGTCATTGCGCTGAGGTAACCACACTAAGAAAGATCTGTTAACTGCCACTTGGCATTGGTTCATGATGCCAAACTCCGCAAAAATATAGAAGCCAAAAAGTGAAGGGATACATTGTTTTTTGGTTACTTATTGTATGTGTGTTGTGTGGGTCTATATTAGAACACCGAACGTTCAAAATTTCGAGTGTTCTAATACCGACACGTTGAAAATATTGAAGAAACAGAAAAACAAATTTTTTCCTAGGGAAAGAATTTGGTTGTCCATTTCTGTTGCTTCGGTATTTTCAGTGCTGTGGTGGAAAGGTACGGGTCGGGTTCAGGTAAGTGTGCGATTGTGTGGACGTGAGGGTTAGGGCAGGGTAGGTGAGTTAGGGTTAGGGCAGGGGTCAAGTAAGTGTGCGACTGTGTGGACATGAGGGTTAGGGTGGGGTAGGTGAGTTAAGGTTAGGGCGCCAGTGAGGTGACTGTTCGATAGTGACGGACCTTAGGGTTTGGGTTTGGGTTAAGGTAAGTGGATAGTTAGTGGTGTATGTATAGTTTAGTGTAGGGTTAGGTGTAAGAGTTTAGGTGTATGTGTGTGGAATGCTGTTTGTTTGGTGTGCTTGTATTGTGTGTATGTGTTTTGGAACAGCAATTTTTTTCCCTAGGAAAAAATTTGCTGTTCTGAATGCTTAGTGTTTTAAATTTTCGATTCATAGGGTTCGATATTAGAACATTCGACATTTTGAATTTTCGGTGTTCTAATATAGACCCTGTTGTGTGTGATTCTATTTTTTGACCAGATTATAGGAGTTAAAATGGGGGTAGATAGGAAAGTGGTAAAATAGGGATCAAGCAGGGGAAAGAACAAAGGGAAAGCAATATAGGAATGTGCAGGAGGGAGGTAGGAAAGAACCATAGCTATCCATTTCTTCAACATTGTAAAATGAAAATATGTACAGACCATTAGCTGAATTTGGACTTTCACCTGCACAAAGAGAGGTGACAACAATGTAATCATGTTGTACAGCCAAATGTACTGAATCAAGTTGTCAGAAGACATGTGTGTGAAGTACAGAGTTATGTATGGGATGATATTTTTTGTGGGACAGGTGCCCCCTTTTTTTTTTCTTCAGTAAGAGAGGAATGTTGGGTAAGGGATGTTGGTATTTCTGGGTCAGGTAAGTTGGGTAGGTGAGGAAGCAGATGCAAACAAACAGGACAAGCAAGACAAAACACAGGGATGGTGAGAGACACAAAAGGTTGTGGGACACCATAATTGGAGTGAGGGAGGGGACAACACAAGCCCATGCGCATGAAACATGGGGACAGTGAGAATCTAGTCCTCACCCGCAGAATTGTCAACACCATCCCCTTAGTCTGTTGGCTGCTATAGTGCTTGATGTCTCCTCCTCCTATGGACCATGAGGGAGAGCAGCCTGTCCATCTGGCATAGAAGTGCACCCATGGTGCTATGCGCAACCCTACTCCAACCTTGGCATCTCCTAGCAGGTGTTAAAATCTCCACTTCTGCAGTACTCCTGGAGGGTACCACAGCACCAGCTGCTGGGGTAGTGCTACCTGAGGGCAAACATATTGCAGGGGCAGCAGATGCTCTATGCTAGAGCCGGGAGGGTAGTGGCAGGCTGAGCCACTGGGGTTGGTCTAGCTCCCTGTGTTGTAAAGCATTTAGTGATTTGTTAGCGATAGATGACATGGAAATATTTGATGACACATAAAAAAAGGAGTGCAATAAGAGTTGGGGGTGAGAGGAAAAAAAAAGATAAAATTAGTACCATCATACCTGACATACAATGCATTATCACAATAAAACAACTATTTTATCTGAAGATTTACATTTAAGTATACTTTTTAACAACTACAAACTATAATTATGGATTGCATAGGGTAATCATTGCATTGTGCATATATTGCATGTATGCTTGGTTCAATTATACAGATTAAAGTTAGCAGCAGGGCATTTATGCCACTTCTGTAGAATTTAATTTGTGTAATATTATTAAAGGATTGTTCTGTTTTATATTTGTTACTCGTGGTATTTGACCCCACAATATGGTTTGTGCTACAGGCTGACACATGTATACTTGCTTTTATGGTTAGGATGTGCATGCTTACTTTGCTAACGCTGTATAGAAAAGAACATGTTTTTTTTTTAATTTAAAGCAACAATAATACTTCTCATGAGCTGCATACATACCACTTGCTTCCCTCAGTCTCTCTAGATGCTCAGCATGGGCTTACCTATGTGCACTGATTTCAGAATTAGCTGTGAAATGAAAAGAAGAGGACAGGACAACATTATGCATTACCAGTCCTGACTATATTTAGCTTTCTATGTATTATAAATTCTCTTTATTAGCTTACTTACACAACTGTGGGATGTTGGAACTCATCAAGCCACTGGCTGAGTGTATCCCTCTTGCACCTTTTTAGGTCATTAACATGGCATCTACACTGTTCTCCAATGTGTGGGATGCCAGTCGAGTGGGATACAGCCTTGGCCAGGCTATTCCAAGCCTCAGGCTTGTACTGGAAAGTGGTATAGTCCCCCCTAAAAAAGCCTTTGACTGTGACATTTTACCAGGAGTCCAATAAAGTTTCTGGACTCCTGAACACCCCCCTCTGTGCACTACATTGGGCACCTTCCCCTCTAACACTAGACATGTCTAATCTGAAAACACTGCAATAGCAAATAATGATTTCCCACCCAATATGTGTTATCGGATTCACTATACAATCTCGAAATACTGAAATGTCGAATTTCAGTATTTCGACACTGAATTGTGGAAAACCCACATACATGAAAACCCACAATCACGAATACTACAATTGTGACCATTCACACACACACACAAATCAGAACATAATCACACACACATATACCTACCTAACTAAACAAACATAACAACACACGCAAACACACCTATCCTATCTATGAGCAGGGGGACAAGCCCCCGTGCACCCCCTACACCTCCCTACTTATATATTCTAACTCTGAGGTCATACTAAACACACAAACGCACAAAAAACACCACCGCACACACATTCAAGATGATTCCTTTAGCATTACACACAGCTTGACAGTTAATGGTGTAGAAGCCCTTTCTATTTATGTAGACCCGTCCCTGTTCCCAGGATAATGCTGTGATTTCTATATGTCTACAATCTATGGCACCCAGTACTTCAGGGTAGTGTGCTACAGGGTAGAACTCTTAATCACAAAAAAGGACCAAATGGATGCAGCAGAAAGTAAAACCATAGGTTCATAGGTTCATAGGCTGGTATTAAGCTATCAATCCTAGGGCCTATACAAGCCTAGCCATAACAATTCCCTGTCTATTTCATCCCACAATATTTACTTCCCTGGACCCCTGTCTAGCACAAAGGAAAAAAAAAGCACTGTATTGGCAGAATGAGGTTCACCAATAACAAAAATCACCTTCTTTAGCGAAAAACTGCTTTATTGTCACTTTTGTCTCCAAGAGACTTCTTCAGAATAAAATACATCACTTAAAATCCCCCATATATATGTATATATATATATATATATATATATATATATATATATATATATATATATATATATTTTTTTTTTTTTTAATTTCAGTTTGATTACCGGGGAAGTCCACTGGGCCAAGAAGTGCCTATTTTCAGTGGAGGCCCGGGGAGAAAAGCTCCAAGAACAGTATAATACAATATAGGTTACAGAATAAAAGCTACAAGAACAGTATAATACAATGTAGGTTACAGAATGCAAATAAAGGTTACAAAGTAAAAGTACATGCAATTTAGTTTATAGAAACAAGTAGGGTTAATACATTTGAGAATTGCAGAGAACTTGATGGCAGATTTTTTTTTGAATCAATGATTACAGTCACTTAAAGTCTGTTAGTTGTAGGTATTTTGAGAAATTAGAATAAGTATGAGAGTATAGCGGAGTAGGAGTGCTTAGTTAGGAGTCCCTATGGAGTTTAAGTGAGGTGAAAGCAGGAGCATTTCCATTTGGAGGATAGGTGAAGAAAAAGTTGAGTTTTGAAGGATTCATTGTTGGGTATAATCCTAAGTGAAGTAGGCAGAGAGTTCCATTTTTTACCTAGTGAGAAGGAGAGTAAAAGCTGGCCAGCTGGTCAAGTCGGTTTCCTAATGGAGATTAGGTTTTGGTTTTCGTATCTCAGTGATCTGTTAGGGATGTATGGAGGAAGGATGTCCTTTAAGGCTGGGCATTTATTAGGGGAGAATATTAGTTTGTGAGCAGTGGTTAGTTGTAGATAGTCTAGATGATTAGGGAGTTCTAACCAGTTCAGAGAACGAAGGCTGTGGCAGTGGTGAGTTGATGTTTTTGATTTGGTGGCAAATTTAGAGATCTTATTATAGCAAGATTTGAGCTTAGAGGTGTTGGTAGCAGACAAGTTAGTTAGGAGAGGGGCTCCATATAGAAGGGAAGGTAGGAGGAAGGATGTTGCCAGGGTATGCATAGTGGAGTTTGAAAGAAAGTGATTGTTCCTATATAGCATACCTAGCTTTTGGTGGGTTTTCTTAATGTTATGTTGTATGTGAAGATCAAATTTGAAGTGTTCGTCTATGGTGATGCCAAGGAGTTTTGCAGAGGGGACCACTTCAATGGCAGTGTTAGTTTGGCTGAGAACATTGAATGTGTTTTTGTCCAGAGAGGAAACTTTGGGGGGAGAAAAATTAGTATTTTGGATTTATTGGAGTTGAGAGAAAGGTGGTTTTGGTGCATCCAGTTCTCTGTGGTGGTAAAGGCTAATTGGGTTTTGGTCTGGAGTTCAGGAAGGTTTGGGGCAGAGCAGACCAAGGTAGAGTCATCTGCGTATTGGATGACTGTGGTGTCAGGGATAAAGGTGTGAAGGTTGTTTATGAAGATGTTGAAAAGCATGGGTCCAAGGATGGATCCCTGAGGAACGCCAGTAGATGTGAGCAAAAAGGAAGAGAATGAGTTCTTCCATTTGACTGCTTGAGATCTGTCAGATAGGTAACTGGAGAACCAGGAAAGAGTATATGGGGAGAGATTGAGATTAGCCAGATGATGAAGAAGATGTGTGTGGGAGATGGTGTCAAAAGCTTTTGAAAGGTCTAGCAATATTGTGGATACAATGAGTCCAGAGTCTCGATCTTGATTGATAGTTTCTAAGAAGGATAGTAGTGCAGTTATGGTACTGTGGTCGGGATGGAAGCCATGCTGGGTGGGTGTAAGGAGGTGATTTTGAATGAGATAGGGTAAGAATTGGTGGTGGATGCATTTTTCTAGAATTTTAGATATTGGAGAGAGTAGGGCGATAGGGCGGAAGTTAGAAATAGAGGTGTTTTTGCCTCCTTTGTGAAGTGTTAGGATGTAGGCTGAACGCCAAAGTTTGGGTACGTATGACTCAGTTAAGGATCTATTAATCAGAATACTAATTGGAAAGCAATACCTTCAGCTGCATGTTTGAGGAAGGAAGGGGGAATGTTGTCAGGGGCGTTAGATCCTGGCTTTAGCTTGGAGAGAAGCTTTTTTATAAAAGATGTGGATACCGGTTTGAGATGGAAATTGGGGGGATTATTGTTTGGGTTGTTGGGTGGAGAGGAAAGGGAGTTAGGTGAGTTGTTATTAGGAAATGTTATGGTTAGTTTAGCTATGGATTCAATGAAGAAGGTATTGAAGTGGGAGCTAAGTTCATTGTCGGATAGATTAGGGTTGGGGCAGGGGTTGTTTTGAGATCCGGGATGAAGAAGGGAATTCACTGATTTCCAAAATTGTTTAGGGTTTTTATTGTTATTGGACTGAAGTTTAATATAGTAGTTTTTTTTGTCTTTGATAATGAGTTTCTTTACTTGGTTGCGAAGTTGGGTGTATAGAAGTAAGGTAGAGGATAGTTTATTTTTCTGGTAGAGCTTCCAGGACTTGTCTCTGTGACGCATGATTTGTTTAGTTTCTTTGGTCAACCATGGTGCAGAGTTAGTTTTGATTTGTTTATTTCTTAGAGGGGCTAGGGAGTTGAGAGTATTTAGGAAGATGGAATTGAAATGTTCAGCAGCATTGTCAAGTGGGAGGATATTTAGAGGTTGCCAGTTGATTTGTTTGAAGATGTTAGAGAAAATTAAGGGGTTAAAGTTACTGAGGTTACGAGTTTGAATGTAGAGGTGTTGGTGTTGGGTGGAGCTGTTTGATCGATGGATGAAGGCAGGGAGATGGTCACTGAAGGTGTCAGGGATAGTGCCACTGAGAGTGATTTTGTTTGGATGGGAGACTAGAATCCAGTCTAAGATGGACCCGGGGGGTGGTTTTTGTTAGGGCGAGTAGTTGTGGAGATTACTTGGGTGAAGTTTAGAAGGTTAATGGAAAGTGAGGGTGATGGTGAGTTGATTTTATTCCAGTCGATATTGACATCGCCTAGAATATATGTTTCATATTTCATTTGAGTTGAGGACCAGTATAGAATATCTTCAAGGGTGGAGATATTGTTGCCAGGGGAGATATATAAGGATATGAAGCAGATATTCTTGTGTTTATTTAATCGGAGAAGGCTAGCTGTGATTTTGGAGTTTGTGAAATTAGGGGTAGGAATTTGAAGGGGTATTAGAGAGAGATGATTAGAGTAAATTATGGCAGAGCCACCACCTTTTTTGTTACTTTAAACGGTCACTTCTGAGGATGTGGTAACCAGGAGGTAATATTTCAGAGTCAGTGGTATAGGGTTTTAGCCAGGTTTCAGAGATGGCTAGGATGTTGGGTTTATTGTGATTAATCCAGGTTTGTAGATGGTGACATTTGTTGTTAAGGCTCTGGGCATTGATAGTGAAGATCTTCAGAGTGTTAAGGGGGGAAGTGGGAGGGGGACAGGAAGGGTGGGGAGTGTTATTTGTTGAAGATGCGGAGAAGGATGGAGGGATGGAGTAGTTTGTACTGGGACAAGGGCCAGGGTTAGGATGAATGTCACCAGATAAGGCTAGGACATTGAAGGTGATCAGTTTTGGGCTGTAAAGTTTGCATAGTAGGTATTTGTTAGGGTTTAGCAGAGGTATCAGAGAGAGTTTTAGTTGAGGTAGAGAAGAGTTTGGGATGAAAAAGGTGTAGCAGGTTGGGTGGAATAAGGGAGGAGCATATGGAGTGAAAGTGAGAGAGTTCAAGAGGTAGTAGTTGGGGGTTAGGGGTAGTTTGAGAAGGACATAGGACAGGAGGAGCTTTATGGGAGTATGACGTAGCATGATGAAGAGGTGTTAGTAAGATGAGTAGGGAGCAAGGGAGATGAATAGTTAAGGGGAGTTGGTAGGGCATGTTAGGATAAGGTAGGGTAATATACAGACAGGAGAGAATAGAGATGTATGTTAGTTGAGAAGGGGAAGGTCAGAAGTGAATGGAGAGAGTTAGATATTGAAGGAAAGGATAAAGGGAAGCAAAGTGTGCAGGGGTAGGAAGAGAGTAGGGGGAGGATTAGCAGTGGGAGTGGAAAATGAGGTGGGGTTTTTCTTGATTAGAGAATAGGGGGAGGGGTAAGTGGGAGAGGACTGTGATTGGATAGTAGGTTAGGTAGGTGGAGTTAGGTATATGTGCAGATGTGCTGGGGGCGGGTGAGAATTGGGGGCAGGGTAGGGGAGCGGAGTGAGCGCGGAGGGCGAACGGAGCAGGTTTGGACAAGAGAGTAGACTGCCGAGGAAGACAATCAGTAAAGTATGACAATGCAGCAGGTAAGTCTGAGAGTGGGAGAGTGTAGAAGAAAGTTAAGAGGCAAGTAAGGAGAGAGTCAGGATATTAGAGGAGTAGAGGGTGATTAAGGATACCTTAGGACAAAGGAGAAATGGTGAAAGAGTGAGTCTATAGAAAACTGGGAACAGAGTTCTGGAGGTACGGTTAACAATAGGATAGGAAATTAATCCTTAGAGGACTTGTGATGAGATGCCACCTAGTGGCCCGTCACTTTATTGCAGCAGGTAGGTCACCTAGGGGGTGTGGCAGGTTAAGGGAGAAGGGTGAGGATGAGCCAGATAGTGATAGAGAGTATATAAGCTGGAAGAAGGACAATTATACAAAATGATAGATGTTCAGTAGAGGGGGGGATTGGCTGCTGGCTAACCTAACTGGGAAGCTTGCCTAACCTAGCAGAGTCTTAAAAATTCATATCATTGCTATTTGCTCTTAGCTGTAACAATACATACTTTCACTGTCTTTTAGAGAGAAAAGGTCTCTCAGGGAGCTGGTAGGTTAATTCTTTAGTTTGAAATAATTTTCTGTGGCGTCCAGCAGGGTTAATTCAGGTGTTTGGTGCAGGGACAACAGGAACAGAAGGCTGGTAGTATACAGGAAGAGAGAAAAAGGTGGTGAGGCAGACAATACTTAAAACTATAGAGCAGGTAAAGACATTTCACAGACACGGTTACATGTGTTGTTGTAGTAAGAAATACTCTGCTAGTATAACAAATCTCTAAAGATTACAATATAATCCAGGTGCTATTAAGACTTTAAAACTACTCATAACACATTCAGATAGTTGGGATAAAAAAGAAGAAGCTGCATTTGCTAGATTAGATGAGATAATCCATTAACAAAACAAGAATTACTTAATGTATCAGTACTTCTGAGAACTCTAACATCTCTATATTACACAGTCAGCTAGCTAGGAAATTTTGTTTGTTCTATTTTGGTCAAGCCATAGATTAGGGTTGGGGCAGGGGTTGTTTTGAGATCCGGGATGAAGCAGGGTACTCACTGATTTCCAAACTTGTTTAGGGTTTTTATTGTTATTGGACTGAAGTTTAATATAGTAGTTTTTTTGTCTTTGATAATGAGTTTCTTTACTTGGTTGCGGAGTTGGGTGTATAGAAGTAAGGTAGAGGATAGTTTATTTTTCTGGTAGAGCTTCAAGGACTTGTCTCTGTGACGATGATTTGTTTAGTTTCTTTGGTCAACCATGGTGCAGAGTTAGTTTTGATTTGTTTATTTCTTAGAGGCTAGGGAGTTGAGAGTATTTAGGAAGATGGAATTGAAATGTTCAGCAGCATTGTCAAGTGGGAGGATATTTAGAGGTTGCCAGTTGATTTGTTTGAAGATGTTAGAGAAAATTAAGGGGTTAAAGTTACTGAGGTTACGAGTTTGAATGTAGAGGTGTTGGTGTTGGGTGGAGCTGTTTGATCGATGGATGAAGGCAGGGAGATGGTCACTGAAGGTGTCAGGGATAGTGCCACTGAGAGTGATTTTGTTTGGATGGGAGACTAGAATCCAGTCTAAGATGGACCCTGGGGTGGTTTTGTTAGGCGAGTAGTTGTGAGATTACTTGGGTGAAGTTTAGAAGGTTAATGGAAAGTGAGGGTGATGGTGAGTTGATTTTATTCCAGTCGATATTGACATCGCCTAGAATATATGTTTCATATTTCATTTGAGTTGAGGACCAGTATAGAATATCTTCAAGGGTGGAGATATTGTTGCGAGGGGAGATATATAAGGATATGAAGCAGATATTCTTGTGTTTATTTAATCGGAGAAGGCTAGCTGTGATTTCGGAGTTTGTGAAATTAGGGGTAGGAATTTGAAAGGGTATTAGAGAGAGACGATTAGAGTAAATTATGGCACAGCCACCACCTTTTTTGTTTAAACGGTCACTTCTGAGGATGTGGTAACCAGGAGGTAATATTTCAGAGTCAGTGGTATAGGGTTTTAGCCAGGTTTCAGAGATGGCTAGGATGTCGGGTTTATTGTGATTAATCCAGGCATGTAGATGGTGACATTTGTTGTTAAGGATCTGGGCATTGATAGTGAAGATCTTCAGTGCGTTAAGGAGGGAAGTGGGAGGGGGACAGGAAGGGTGGGGAGTGTTATTTGTTGAAGATGAGGAAGATGGAGGGATGGAGTAGTTTGTACTGGGGCAAGGGCCAGGATTAGGATGAATGTCTCCAGATAAGGCTAGGACATTGAAGGTGATCAGTTTTGGGCTGTAAAGTTTGCATAGTAGGTATTTGTTAGGGTTTAGCAGAGGTATCAGAGAGAGAGTTTTAGTTGAGGTAGAGAATAGTTTGGGATGAAAAAGGTGTAGCAGGTTGGGTGGAATAAGGGAGGAGCATATGGAGTGAAAGTGAGAGAGTTCAAGAGGTAGTAGTTGGGGGTTAGGGGTAGTTTGTGTAGGACATAGGAGAGGAGGAGCTTTATGGGAGTATGAAGTAGCATGATGAAGAGTTATTAGTAAGATGAGAAGGGAGCAGGGGAGATGAATAGTTAAGGGGAGTTGGTAGGGCATGTTAGGATAAGGTAGGGTAATATACAGACAGGAGAGAATAGAGATGTATGTTAGTTGAGAAGGGGAAGGTCAGAAGTGAATGGAGAGAGTTAGATATTGAAGGAAAGGATAAAGGGAAACAAAGTGTGCAGGGGTAGGAAGAGAGTAGGGGAGGATTAGCAGTGGGAGTGGAAAATGAGCTGGGGTGTTTCTTGATTAGAGAATAGGGGGAGGGCTAAGTGGGAGAGGACTGTGCTTGGATAGTAGGTTAGGTAGGTGGAGTTAGGTATATGTGCAGATGTGCTGGGGCGGGTGAGAATTGGGGGCAGGGTAGGGAGCGGAGTGAGCGGAGGGCTTAACGGAGCAGGTTTGGACAAGAGAGTAGACTGCCGAGGAAGACAATCAGTAAAGTATGACAATGCAGCAGGTAAGTCTGAGAGTGGGAGAGTGTAGAAGAAAGTTAAGAGGCAAGTAAGGAGAGAGTCAGGATATTAGAGGAGTAGAGGGTGATTAAGGATACCTTAGGACAAAGGAGAAATGGTGAAAGAGTGAGTCTATAGAAAACTGGGAACAGAGTTCTGGAGGTACGGTTAACAATAGGATAGGAAATTAATATACAGTAGGCTAGTGATGAGATGCCACCTAGTGGCCAGTCACTTTATTGCAGCAGGTAGGTCACCTAGAGGGGGTGGCAGATTAAGGAAGAAGGGTGGGGATGAGCCAGATAGTGATAGAGAGTATATAAGCTGGAAGAAGGACAATTATACAAAATGATAGATGTTCAGTAGGGGGGGGGATTGGCTGCTGGCTAACCTAACTGGGAAGCTTGCCTAACCTAGCAGAGTCTTAAAAAGTCATATCATTGCTATTTGCTCTTAGCTGTAACAATACATACTTTCACTGTCTTTCAGGGAGAAAAGGTCTCTCAGGGAGCTGGTAGGTTAATTCTTTAGTTTGAAATAATTTTCTGAGGCGTCCAGCAGGGTTAATTCAGGTGTTTGGTGCAGGGACAACAGGAACAGAAGGCTGGTAATATACAGGAAGAGAGAAAAAGGTGGTAAGGCAGACAATACTTAAAGCTATAGAGCAGGTAAAGACATTTCACAGACACGGTTGCATGCGTTGTTGTAGTAAAAAATGCTCTGTTAGTATAACAAATCTCTAAAGATTACAATATAATCCAGGTGCTATTAAGACTTTAAAACTACTCATAACACATTCAGATGGTTGGGATAAAACAGAAGAAGCTGCATTTGCTAGATTAGATGAGATAATCCATTAACAAAACAAGAATTACTTAATGTATCAGTACTTCTGAGAACTCTAACACCTCTATATTACACAGTCAGCTAGCTAGGAAATAAGAGCTGCATTTAAAAAATAATAATGTACTTTCAAACAACGTTTAGGTACAGGACACTGTACTTTAGAAGTACCTAGTCCAGGATAGTTTAGATACTTAGAAGAAGATAGGCAGTACTGCAGTGGACAACTCTTAGGTCACTGTTGAGGTTTAAGATTATTACAATAGAAGCCAGCAAGGATTCCTTTCGGTAGCTAGAGGAACACATTTAGTTCTGGCTTTATGGTTTATTTAATATAGGATATAGAGGCAGACTGTCGCTGTGGTAGGTATTATTTGGGTATTAAGCATTATATTGAGTGGTTAGGTAATCCTCTGCGCTAGAGAATGGTAGAGCCAAGATATATTGTCAGGTTCACAGCAGTGGAGCCAGTTATTTCATAACTTCGTGCACAGCACTATAAAGGAACAGCGTAATGCTGTACAAACGGAGATAAGTGTAAGGGTAATTTCAACTCAACGCTTTATAGAAGGGTTTTATCAACTCTACACATAGGCTCAGCTTATACTGCACTGTGTACTTTAGTGTAGTGATAAGATAAGTAAATCAATGTCGCACATAGGAATTCTGTGTACATATATATATATATATATATATATATATATATTTATATAGATATATATCTATAAAAGCTTTATAGTGGTAGTACAGGATTACTACATGGCTAATTAAACATTAGGGATAACAGTAGTAGTATAATTCGCTCCGCTCATGATCGCTGAGTGTATGCACTACCACAGCACTTGAGCCGCTAAAAACAGCCCCACGAGCACCACACTTTCAATGTTTGAGTGAAAATGGAGCCGTTAAGGCTTATTTCTTTGTTTAACTACACTCTTCAGAAAAGTAAATTCACAGTTTGTGTTTGAGCAGAGTTTTAAGGATTAAATTGGCTATTAAGAGGTTAACTACACTTCTAGACAAGATGTATTTACTGTTTACATTTGTACAACACTGTAAATGTTCTAACGAGCCATATTATATAGAGTACATATGCACTGTACTAGGACTGAGTAATGGTTCAGAGGAACGATAATTTTGACTCTTTAGATAATGCAATAGGCTAACTGTGCACAGTAGTAGGGCTATAACCTACAGCAGTAGAATCCCTAGAGTCAGTCACTCATGCTCAAACAGAATGTGGATAGAGCGTTTGCAGCAAAATAGTAATACACCAAACAGTTTGAAAAGGACAGATGCATAAAATCTTATGAACATACAATGAACATTTAGATACAATCACACTATTTCAGTAAAGCGTTTGCAGCAAACTAGATCACTAACAAGTAGTAACACATCAAACAGTTCGAATAAGAGCATAAAATCTTCGAACATACAAGTGAACCTCTACATACAATCATACGTGCTAACGCTGTGTAGGTATATGCGTCTGCAGCGCGAGCAATGACAACAATCAAGTATAAGCACAACAAACAACGTAAAGGAATTAAACATGTAAACCTTTCAAGTGAGCAGTCATTAACAAAACAGCATTAGAACACTTACTGTAGGTCAAGTGCCTAAGCAAGGAGCGCAGCAGCCAGGTACAGGATAGGAGCAGAAAGATGGCGTCCCCTAGTATGGGGTATATTTATAAGGTATGAAAGGACATAGGGGCTGAGGGGGAGGGGAGAAGACCATAAAGCGGGAATGGGGCAGATGCCGCGAGATAAGCAGCTTTAGGCCAGGTAGGAGATAAGAAGGGATAGTATAAGGGGAGGAGCTCTGTGTTAGAGGTAGTAGACTAATAAGAAAACAGTGAACAATGTTATCAAGATTGTCAAAGATGAGGAGAGGATACAGTACAGTACAGCAGTTGTGAGGTAGAGCGATGACAAAGTTTTAGAGAGTTGTAGAGATGAGACAGTTGGATAACAAAGAAGAGAGTAGACTGCCGAGGAAGACAATCAGTAAAGTATGACAATGCAGCAGGTAAGTCTGAGAGTGGGAGAGTGTAGAAGAAAGTTAAGAGGCAAGTAAGGAGAGAGTCAGGATATTAGAGGAGTAGAGGGTGATTAAGGATACCTTAGGACAAAGGAGAAATGGAGAAAGAGTGAGTCTATAGAAAACTGGGAACAGAGTTCTGGAGGTACGGTTAACAATAGGATAGGAAATTAATATACAGTAGGCTAGTGATGAGATGCCACCTAGTGGCCAGTCACTTTATTGCAGCAGGTAGGTCACCTAGAGGGGGTGGCAGGTTAAGGGAGAAGGGTGGGGATGAGCCAGATAGTGATAGGGAGTATATAAGCTGGAAGAAGGACAATTATACAAAATGATAGATGTTCAGTAGGGGGGGGGGGGGGGTTGGCTGCTGGCTAACCTAACTGGGAAGCTTGCCTAACCTAGCAGAGTCTTAAAAAGTCATATCATTGCTATTTGCTCTTAGCTGCAACAATACATACTTTCACTATCTTTTAGTGAGAAAAGGTCTCTCAGGGAGCTGGTAGGTTAATTCTTTAGTTTGAAATAATTTTCTGAGGCATCCAGCAGGGATAATTCAGGTGTTTGGTGCAGGGACAACAGGAACAGAAGGTTTCACTATATACACACACACACACACACACACACACACACACACACACACACACACACACACACACACACAAATCAATTAACAAATCAAATTACATTAATTAGAACCTTTCATTTAAAGAAACATACTAAATTTAAAACCTTTTATACACTTTCAACTTTCTATGCTTCAAAAAACATTTAATGCTAACTGTTTCATTCATTCCAGGTATTTTATCAACCCCTAACTTTAATTGCCATAACGTTTCCCTCTGTTCTACTAAATATTTAAAACTTCCTCCTCTCAAGTCCTTAGCAACTTTTTCCAGTATGGCAAATAAAAATTTTGATTTTTTATGTGTATGTATGTATATATATATATATATATATATATATATATATATATATATATATATATATATATATATGGGTTTTAAGTGATGTATTTTACTCTGAAGAAGTCTCTTGGAAATGAAAGCGACAGTAAAGCAGTTTTTCGCTAAAGAGGGTAGAACTCTTGCATATTCATAGCCCTGTCCTCAGGAGTATAGGGAAAATATATGCGGTGATTGGCATGTTGGAGCACAGCATTCAGGAACCGATGGAGTATCCTGGATGCTGATGCCTGTGACATCCCCAGCATGTCCCCTGTTGGTCTCTGAAAGGTTCCTGTAGCTAAAATTCTAAGTACTACACATACATACCTTTGTCTTCACCGGTTTTGGTTCCCATCAGTTTGCCCTTGGCCTGAGTTGAGGATGACAGAGGTTTCAGAGCTCCTGCACTGTGTCTCTATCCACCGTGTAGCACTTTACAATTTCCACCTCATGCAGATTGTGATAAGTTAAACAGGGTCTGAAAATTCTTCTCCTTATTGGCCGTGGTCTATTAGCAGCAGCAGCACCATAGACATCAGCCTGTTGCATGTACACATAAATTAAAGCAACAGCAGCCCCTAACATTCTTTCTGTGTAGACTCCTTTCCATGGCTGTATTCCAGTAGGTTTTGGAATTCACAGGGAAAACCAGCAGTGAGTCTACATAGGTTCATAGGTAGGTACTAGGCTATCAGCCCAAGGACCTAAGTATGCCTAGCCAACAAGGTTCCTTGGCTTATGCCATCCAAGAAAGTTATTTTCTTGTGCCCCTGTTGAGCAGAGCCACAGAAGTGATCCTGGGGTGTATTTCCTATTTCCCATCCACTCATCAAGATTTTTCTTGAAGAGTGCTAATGAGGAACTTTGCTTGACATAGATGGGTAGTTTGTTCCAGAGTATGGGAAGTCTCTGGGACAGGACTCTATCCCTCCAGCATGTCCTGTTTATTGTGGTGACAAGGTTTAGGCCCCTAGAGCATGCAGCTTGGAGGGATTGGGATTTCTTTAGGTGTAGCATGTCCAACAGCTCTGGGTTTGACATAGCTTTGTATGTTAGGCAGAGATCACCTCAGAGTAGGTGATATGCTATGGAGTAAAGCTGGAGTTTTTAAGATGATCTGTGTAGGGCATCTGTTTGAGGCCAGTAATCCTCTTTGTGAGGTATTTCTGCGGCCTTTCCAGTTGTTGTAGATGTCTTGTGAGGTACATACCAAAAGGGGCATTGTACTCTATAATGGGTCAAATGAGTGATGAGTAGAGGAGAACAATGACCTCTTTTTTCCTGGATGAGAACCCTTTTGTGATGAGGTGTGCCACATAGAAGGATTTCCTGACTACTGTGGCAATGTGATTATCAAAGGACAGACTACTGACCACCTGGGTCCCAAGGTATCTTATCACACATTCGGCATTAAGTAGACTGCCACCTATGTGGTAGTTCATAGACACAGAGTTTTTACCAAAGGGCATGACAGTGTACTTTTTGGCATTGAACTTGAGGCCATGGCTCTGACACCAGGCATCTGTCTCAGTGAGGTCCTTCTGTAGTATGTCCACATCATTTGGTGACTCAACTATGGCTCCTAGTTTGTAGTCATCTGCGAACTTCATTAGCCAAAGGCCTTCTGTGCTAGCCTGTACTTCAAAGAAGTAGATACCAAACAGGAGAGGTCCCAGGAGTGAACCCTGTAGTACTCCACTTGTCACTGGTTTGAAGTCAGATTTGGAGTCTGCAACTTTTACAGCGTGGGTTCTGTCAGTGAGTCAATTGGCAACCCATCTTGTGACATAGGGATTTATACCTAGTTTAGTGAGTTTAGCTATAATTCCAGAATGGGGGATGGTGTTGAAAGCCTTGGTGAGGTCAAGACAGGCTGTGTGAACCACCTTACCCTCCTCCAAGGCTTTGGCGACTGCCTCAAAGAAGTCAATCAGGTTCAGGAGGCATGATTTGCCTTTCACAAACCCGAACTGGGTGGGGTCCATAGTTTGGAGGTTACCAATGTCTTTGTTTATGAGTTCCATGATGATATGTTCCATGGCCTTACAGACCAGGCTTGTCAGGCTAATAGGGCGATAGTTCCCAGGATCAGTGGTGGCTCCCCCTTTGTGGAATGGAATAACTGTTGGTGTGTGCCATTCAGTGGGCACAAAGCCTAACATGAGGCTATGATTGAACATGGTGCTTAGGTGGGGAGCTAGTTCGTTCTGAAGTTCGTGTAAAACGCAGCCTGGGATGTTATCCGGTCCCATGGATGCTGTGTTTTTGGCTTTAGAGAGTGCAGCTTTTACCTGCATAGTTGTGATTACAGGAACTCTGCATTCTTCCTGTATAGATATGGGCCCTTTAGGGGGTGAGACGGGTGTAAAGTTAGCACTGAACCTATCTGCCAGGATGTTGGCAATATCAGTTGGTTCTGTAATTTTCATGTCATTGTAATGTAACTCAGAGCAGATCTAGGTGTTGCCATTGAGATTCTTGACATAGCTATAGAATGCTTTGTGGTTGTCCCTAGAATCAGTGGTGATTTTGTTTTCGTAGCTAGATTAGGAGGATCTTATAAGGGATCTCAGCTTCTTACTAAGGCTGACCAGGGAGCTCCTCCACTCATGGGATTTTACTCTCTTTTGCAACAGTTTCTTCCTTCTGTTATAGAGTTTGTTTATGGCAGGGGACCACCAGATTGGCTTCCATTTTTTTGGAGGATAGCATCTTGGTTCTGTTTGGGATAGCACGAGCCATGTATTTTATTTATTTATTTATTTTTATTTATCATTTTGTTGACCGGGAAAGTCCGACTCGGACAAAGCCTATTTTCAGTGGAGGCCCGGGGAGAAACGCTCCAGATGCATGTCTTTGGATTGTGGGAGGAAACTAGAGTACCCGGAGGAAACCCACGCGAATGCAGGGAGAGCATGCAAACTCTGAACAGAAGGCACCCTAGCCGAGAATCGAACCTGTACTGTATTGTCCATCTGCATGGGTGTCATGAAGTTCGCCACTTCTGTCTTAAGAAGCATGAAGTTGGCTTTGGAGAAATTTTTTACAGTGGTTTTCTCAATAGGGGGTGGGGGTGGGATGTGGATATCTAGAGTGATTAGCTTGTGGTAGGATCTGACCAATGAGGAGTTGACTTCAGGTGTGGAACACCAGTCACTCATGTTGGTAATGACTAGGTCTAGGATATTGTTGCCCCTGGTTGAGGTGTGGATAAGTTGATCCAGGACATTGGAATTTATGAATTCCAGAAAGTGTTGAGCAAAGGAGTTGGTACATGAGTAGTTTTCCCAGTTAATGGTGGGGTAGTTGAAATTGCTCATTATTAGGGCATTTGGCTGAACCCTAATATTTTCCAGTATATCAAGAAAAGAGGAGTGGGAATCCTGGGGCATGGTGCGGGATCTGTAGCAAGCTACAATTTGGATTGCAGTTTTGCCCAGAGTTAGTTGCACTTGGATAACCTCGAATGCATTATGCTGAGCAAATAGCCTAGAGGTGTGGATATCCTTAATGAATATGGACACACCTCCGCCTTTGGTGTTCCAGTCCAGGTTAGGTAGATGAAAAGTGTGGTATGACTTATAGCCTGGTAATGCAGGGGTGCTCTCTGGATCCTTGAACCAGGTCTCAGTCACTGCACAGATATCAATGTTCTCCATTTTAAGGAGTGCCTCAAGGGAGTGCATTTTGAGATTTACACTTCTAGTATTGAGTAGCATTACCCTCAGTTTTTGCTTGCCTGTTCCTGTTATGGTGGTGAATTTGTCATCTGAACCTTGCCTAAAAAAGGCACTATAGGGGCTGCAAGAGCCTTAGCCAGTATCCGGAATCCCAGGGGTGACAGGTGCAGGCCATCTCTGGCAAAACATCGTGGCCTGTCGACCATGTCGTCCCAGGCAGACAGATACTGGATCCTCTTAGAATGACACCAGAAGCTTAGCCAATTGTTGAAGTCAATCATTTTGTCCTTGTACTGCGGTATCATTCTGGGCGATGGCAGGATGCTACTCAGGGATAGGGTCATACCTGCCTGGGCTACAAGATCAGAGAGCTCTTCCACATCTCTTTTCATGTAGTTCAGGGAGGTACATCTCAGGTCATTCACACCAACATGGACAATGACAGAGTCATATTTGCACCTGTTGTGGAGTGACCTGAGTGCATGGGATATGTGTTGGATCCTGGCACTCGACAGGCAGCTGACAGTAACCTTCTCTTTGTTTAGCCTGGTGAGTGGGATATCAGTGTACCTGACTATAGAGTCACCTATGACTAGTGTGTTGGGTACGTTGTTTTGCCTTATGGGCTGTGGTTGAGTGGCACACTGAGTCTGTGGCCTATGTGTCATTTGAGTTGTGTTGGGGGGGGGGTGGAGGTTGCTTGTGTTTCTGCTTTGGAGGTCTCTGTTGCTTGAACAGATTATTACTGAGAGCCTCCGTGAATGTTTTTGTGTTTCTATGTGTGGATTTTGGTGGTGTATGTTTAGTTGGACTATGTGATGAGTGTGGTGTGGTGCAAGTGTTTACCTTCTCCTCTTGACTGTCAAATTCAGTCTTGGTTGGAGACAGCTTTACCTCTAGTTTGGCTAGATAAGTGCATCTCTCACAAGTTGTGGTGTTGGGTGGTAGGAGGAGAGGGTTGTCTGTGTACATGAGGCAGTTGCTACATTGCCCTAAGATGCCCAGATTCATCAGATAGACAGGAGAGAACACTAGGACATGTCTGAATAAAAAAACTATTTTCCTCTAGACAAGTGAGGAAAGTGAGTACAAGAGCTGGTTTTCTCTAAGCAAGTGAGGAAAATAAGTACAAAAAACTGTTTTCCTCTAAGTAATGAGGAAGGTTGAGTGCTACAGTAATTAGCAGGTTATTTAGTGCTTACAAGTTCTGAACAAGTGCTGAGCATGTATAAGCAAATTCAAGTGCTAAAACTAAGAATCCGTATCTGAACTAGACTAGTTACAGGAAAGAAAAGTGCAAATGTGGGCTTTTAAATCAGAAAGTTGAGAGAGATGGAAAAACTGCCCAAATGACCAATAACTACAATTTCTGGGCCAGAACCACTCCTTATGTGGTAGATAGGTTACCTAGTGCTTACCACTCCCACTGATAAGCTAGAAGACTTCCTTCCAATACAGAAAAGCTTGGGGGCCTTAGGAGCTTACAAACAGTCTTGGGTACAGCAAATTTGTATCTGGACTAGACTAGTTACAGGAAGGGGGGGGCAAGTGCAAATTCGTGCTTTTAAATCAGGAAGTTGAGAGAGATGGAAAAACTGCCCAAATGGCCAATAACTACTATTTCTGGGCCAGAAACCACTCCTTATATGGTAGATAGGTTACCTAGTGCTTACCGCTCCCACTAATAAGCTAGAAGGCTTCCCTCCAACACAAACAGGCTTGGGAGGCTCGGAAGCTTACAAACAGTCCTGGATATAGCAAATCTGTATCTGGACTAGACAAGTTACAGGAAAGGCAGGAAACAAGCGTACATTTTTTTTTGTTACAGTTAAGCAGAACACAGGGAGATTCTAGCAAAGTTTTTTTTTTTTTTGTAAAGGAAAGGGAGAGAGGAGAAGCAAAAGATAATTCAAGGTTAGGAAACTAAGTGGGTTGGCCTTCTCAAATGTTCTCTCTGTATTAGGTAGAATGAACATAGTTGCTTTATAGCTTGTTGAATGGCTTCTCCGTCTTGGATTGGTTGATTAGCATACAGTTCAGCTGCTTACGCTGTAATTAGCATGCCACGGTGTTTACTGTGGTTGCGCAGCTTTACACACCATGTACAGTTGCTTACTGAATACAAAACAATAAGCTACTCTGTGCGCATCACACCATGACATGATTATAGTATTTAAATTATCTACTCTGGTAAAAAAAAAAAACCTCTGGCTACTTGGGCAAAAGCAATACATCTTACAAGAACACCTAACTTGATATATTTGCATAAAATTGTTACTGTGTGGAATAAGAAAGTCTCAGTTTCACTTCAACTATTTATAAAATATTGTTTCATTCCTTTAGAGACCATACTATATAGTAAAAGATATTTTACAGTTTATTGGCTTCCTTCTAAAATGGGACTGGCTTTTAAAAACAAGGGATATTGGTGTGCATGTACCCAGATGGTAATACGTTATCACTGGGGAATTGTTTGAGCTATGGATTGTAAACAGATTGTGTAATTTACCTAAACTTTATGCTAAAGCTGTGGCATCAGCAAACATGCCAATGAAGAGATTAATTGTGGATGTATGGAATCAGCCTATTCTGAGTGCTGTCAGTCAATTTCCAGTGTTGAAATTGTGGTTTATATTAAAAATGATATGAAAACTGAAAACATTTGCAATAGAAATATATAGAACTGAGTTAATAAGAGTATCAGTTTTTTTCTTTCTCTACCGGGAAAGGGGTTTTTTTTTGTACCTGTATATCCTTACTTATTTCAATCTATTAAACATTGGAATATGCCAATAAAATATATTAAAATATTTAAAATACTTGTCAATAATTGGCAGGGAATATATATTTATTTTATTTATTTAACACTTGTTTACTGGGATAATCCAACTGGGCACAGGACAATTTTCAGTGGAGGCCGGGGGGAAAAGCCCCAGTAGATACAAGTAACAAAAGATAGAGGTTGCAATCTTATTCAGTAGTAACATAAACAAAAGAGCAGAATTTATACATGATACATATGCAAAGTTATACAAAAAGGCATATATAAAAGAGCATAAGTAGTACATAAAAATAGTAGGAAAAAAATATTTGTTTCTTGTGTTATACATATATAATCATGACTTTATGTACATGTCACTTTGTCTCTATTTCTAGTATGTAAAAAAACATACATGGTGTCGGTGAGGAGTTTGGGTACAATGACGTAATTAGGGTGAGAGTGAAAACACTGGACAGAATATCTTGAGAAAGTAAGGTGATAATACGATAAGTTCATAGGTGAGATAAGGTAGGCCTATATCAAGTAGACAGAAAACATCTACAGAGAAAGATAGACAAGGGAAAAACCAAAGGAGTTAGACAAAAAAGAATGATAGTCAAACAGGAGTTAGAAAGGAACAGAGCCAAGAATTAAATAGACGGGAATTTAGAAGTATTTTGATCTTTGAGTGACTGGCAGAGGTTAGGATGTGCTGTGGGTTAACATATGGTATATAATCTAATGTTTAGTAGCAGAGGTTAGGATGTGCTGGGGGGTTAACACATGGTATATAATCTAATATTTATTAGCAGAGGTTAGGATGTGCTGGGGGGTTAACACATGGTATATAATCTAATGTTTAGTGGCAGAGGTTAGGATGTGCTTGGGAGGGTTGACATATGGTATATAATCTAATGTTTAGTGGCAGAGGTTAGGATGTGCTGGGAGTTAACATATGGTATATAATCTAATGTTTAGTGGCAGAGGTTAGGATGTGCTTGGGGGGGCTGACATATGGTATATAATCTAATGTTTAGTGGCAGAGGTTAGGATGTGCTGGGGGGTTAACATATGGTATATAATCTAATGTTTAGTGGCAGAGGTTAGGATGTGCTGGGGTTAACATATGGTATATAATCTAATGTTTCGTAGCAGAGGTTAGGATGTGTTGGGGGGTTAACATATGGTATATAATCTAATGTTTAGTAGCTGCGGTTAGGATGTGCTGGGGGGTTAACATATGGTATATAATCTAATGTTTAGTAACAGAGGTTAGGATGTGCTGGGGGGTTAACATATGGTATGTAATCTGATGTTTAATAGCTACAGACTCCAAGATAGTCTCATATGAGGCTATAGGCCTGTGTAACATAATATACTGTTAACAGTGAAATATGGGTGCTGGCATATGTCTGGGTATTTGACAGATTATGTCTGGGTGTTTGACAGATTATATCTGGGGGGTTGACAGATTATAGTGATGCATTTAGAATAGATTATATTTATGTTTGCATCAAGTGCATTTTTGTTATTATACTTGAGGTATATGTTTTATTATAACTGGACACACCAAGATGCTTGTTTTATTTGCAGATTGTTACCTGATGTTTTCAAGAAAAATATTAATAAAGATGATATTAAAAAAAATGTACTGTCCTGTCTTCAAGAGTTACAGAGTGACTTGAATGCTTTCCAGTGAGTGGTATGTCAGTTATTGTCTCCACATCAAGAGGACACTGTGGATTGTTTAAAATGCATAGTAATCAGGACAGCCAGCAGCAGAAGAGAGAGATATATTAATGCAAGAAAAGCAATTATTAAATTATTTCTTAAATAAAACATATTAGATTGAACACTGGTAGTGGGGTATACATCTGGTGTGCCTTTTCCGGCTGGCCGACTGAACAACGCCAACCAACCGCGGTAATCCAGCACATACCACCCAGGCGTGGGTTATTGCTATAGTAATCTTTATCTCCACTTAAGAAAGTCACTTAGAAAAATTGAATCAGGTTTTTCAGACTTTAATACATTCCATCTTTACTTTGAAAAAGGGCAAATGCCAACTAGGAGTAAATTAAGGTAACTTTATAGAGTTTACTGTGCAGGAAGGCAAACTACTACATACTCTATGAAAATTTAAATTAAACTCCACTCCCACCCCACCCAAAAAATGGAAATATTTTTTTCTATTTTGGGATGGCCAGTTACTACCCATGTTTTATACCACATTTTGACAGGTTAGATGGCCCAGATTTACTTAAACAGAAACTCAGTAAAGTAACATAGAACCCACATTGTCAAGAATGTTTTGAAATTATGAAATTAATCCTTTGTCAACAGTCTGTCATCAGCCAGCGTTATTTTGCTTTGCTGTGTTTCTTGCATATGGAAAACATCTCCTACCGCAGTAGTGACCCTTCCATGTTACAGCAACCAAAGGTGCTGGGAACTGGACAGAAAGTTAGAAAAAGCCTCTCTCATGATTTGACAACTAGATGACTTTACAGTTCTGAACAGTTTCCTGAATATTATAACTTATCCCTTTGGGATCCTAGTGAGACAGCTCTAGGGCTTTCAGCGTCAGTAGAGTTACAATGGATATTAAGATTGGGTGCTACCAGAGGGAGTGGATTAAATGGATTAAATGAATATGTTCCATTGAAACCTGATCTTAAAACCCATAGGCTATATAAATAATTTTTAGTATAAATGCATGTCTTATGTATGTTTTATATAATTTTTATTGTACATGGTGTGTTTTAATGAGGTATATGACTTTGATTGACGTAATTGGATGTCTGATATATAAGGTGGTGGGTGTGTCAGTTTTCTTTTGATCTGAAGAAGCGATTTGTGATTTTATCGTGAAAGCGCTTATCCTGGAATAAATACTTGATTTTTTTAGTGTCATCCACTGTGTTACTGGTGTTCTTTATGCTTTCTTAGTATTTAAATATTACCTTTACTTTTCAGCCTTTGTTCTACTGTTATTTCAGGCTTTGTCCAAATTTCTTGCACTAAGAGGCTGATGCAGAGAAAGGAAAAAATAATCATGAAAAACTTCAACTTGTAGTGGTTAATGTTGTCCAGTAGATGTCACCAAACTATTGTACTAGAAATGTGGAATAGTTTCATTTTCCTATCTGTGCCCTAAATAACTGATAAACAGAAGTGTTCATTTTGTTTACACTGGAATCATAGGGAACACCAGGTGCCTAACATATTCTGTTGTAGAGAAGTAAGCAGGAATTATAATGACAGTTGTGATAAAATGTTTAAAAATATTATACTGTGTATGCTAACAAATCAAGTTTATTTCATGCTAAGGAGTTCATAGGTTTATAGGTTCATAGGTTCATACTAGGCTATCTGCCCGAGGGCATTTATAAGCCTAGCTTTAGTATGGGGAACTATACCCATTATTTTGCTGTGCCTCTGTCGAGCAGTGACACTGAGGTAATTCCTGGGGTATATCTGCGATCTCCCATCCATTGGTCAAGATTTCTCTTGAACAAGGCCAGCGAGGTGCTCTGCCTCACATGTACCGGGATTTTGTTCCACAGCATAGGAGTCTTGATGAATCTATCTCCAGCACGCCTAATAATAGCAGTGTCGAGGTTTAAGTCTCCCGCCTTGTGGCTCTGATGGATCTAGATTTTTGAGGTGAAGCATATTCATCAAATCTGGGTTTGACATGGCCTTGTATGTTAGGCAAAGGTCACCTCTGCACAGCGTAAGCGACTGAATAGAGCTGGAGTTCTTTCAGTCGGGCAGCATAGGACAGATTTTTGAGACCCTTTATCCTTTGGTGAGGAACTTTGTGGCCTCCAGCTGCTGCAAGTGTCGGGTCAGATACATTCCATTGTACTCAATCATTGGTCTGATGAGTGATGAGTAAAGGGAGACTATGACTTGATCTAGATGAGAATCCCTTCATGATAAGGTGGGCAATGTAGAAGGACTTCCTAACTACTTTAGCTACATGGGTGTCGAATGACAGACTACTATCAACCTGGGTCCCCAGGTCCCTGATAACTTCTTCTGTGCTCAGTGGATTGCCACCTATTTGGTAGCTAGGGGTAACCTTGTTTTTCCCTATGACTATGCATTTTTGGCATTTAACTTGCAACTGTTCATTCTTTGCTGCATGCAGTTTTTGTGCTGACAGTTTAGGATGAAGTTTCTTGGCTGAGTAGGGTAGTGAGGGGTGCTGTCTCAGTTAAGGAATCTACTATTCTTGAGTGGCTGATTCAATGAAAGAAGTTTTTAGTCATATATTGGTTAGTCAGGACTGAACACTTTTTATAATTCATGTCATGGTGTCAGTGTAACACAAAAATATAACAAATAGCAGCTAAATCAATGTTTCTTTGTACAACACCTCCCACTTCAGCATCTATGGATCAGTTAATTACAATTTGGCCATGCACAAAAACACTTACTTTGGGGTAATTTTATGGGTCTATCAATATATCAGTTTTGAAAGAAAGGTGAAATTAGTAACATAGCACATGACAAATCTCAGCAAACAAAGGCATTGAAAGGCTGGTTGTCTTTACATACTTTAAAATCTTGTCTGACAACTTTGTTACTAATATTATAAACGACAAGAAACTATATTAACTTGCAACATTTACTGTATATACCGTTGATAATCAATATCTTGTTATTGTATTAAAGCCAACAACCTGTAATGTTGTTTACTATTGCTGCAACTTTGTATCTCTATTTATCATGTATATGATGTAGAGCTTGTCTCCACGGGCATCCGCTGAAAAAGGACCTGCGTCCAGTCGGAATTTCCCGATAAACAGATGTAAATAAATAAAATAATAAATAAAAATTAAAAATAATTTTTTCATAATTCGGCTACTTTTTACATTCATAAGTAATTAAACAATTTTCTCTTAGTATATATTTAATTTTGTGTTTACAAGGCACACTTTGATCGACTGCAGGCTTCATTGCTAAGGAATTAGTCTTTTTTTTTTTTTTTATTTCTCCATCTTTTGAGTTTATAATACCATGATGGGAATGGACCCCATTCCTAAGTCAAAGTATGATTAAAGCTCATGAAATTAGTATTGTTTTAATCTTTGACATTAGCCAGAAGTGCTGTTCGCAGCACCCGCAATGTGCTCAGTATTGACTCCTACAATTTATGTGGAATTACATGTATCGGTAACATATCTAAGTATGACTGTAAATTCTTTTTTATAAGACCCATTGCTGCTACTGCTATTGGAACTCTCTGGGTATCTTTCTTCCACACTGCCCTTATTTCTACCTACAAATCCTGATATTTTATGACTTTATGTCTCTCTGTGTATAAGGCACTGTAGTCACTGGGTGTAGAAATTTCAATGATCAATGCTACTTTTGTCTTCTTTTCATGGACTACTATATCTGGTTTTCTTGCATCTGTTTTTTTGAACTGTCAGTAATGGATGATCCCATGTAATATAAACTTCGTTATTTTCTATAATGCTTTGTGGTTCAAGTTTCCAATATTTTCAGCTACTTCAGTATATTATAATGTTTGCACAATTCCCAATGCAACATCAGACGTTCCTTCTAGAGGCACACCAGCCAGATGCACAACACTCCTCCTCTCTCCTGATCCAGCCAATCAGCTCCAGTTTCTGAGTTCATGCCCTCAACCCTTCTTTAACATACCCTGTCTGCACAGAGTGCTATAGTGCTCATGCTTTTGTTTAAAACAAAATTTAAATTCCTTTTTAAATTGTAGCAAACTGCCTGCTATAAATCTAGCAAGCAGTTGCTACAGTTTATACCCTGCCTGCATGGGTGCTACAGTGCTTGTACTTTAATTGTAAAAAAAAAATTCTCCTTTTTAAACTGTAGCAAACTGCTTGTTACAAATGTAGCAAACAGTTACTACAGTTTATCCTCTGCTTGCATGGAAGACTACAGCACTCAGGTTTTAATTAAATTTTTTTTTCTTTTGAACTGTAGCAAACTGCTTGCTATAATGTAGCAAGCAGTTGCTACAGTTTAGACCACACACAAAGGACTGCTGCACTTAGTTTTGACAATAAATGCAATACCAGCTATTAAAAGCCAGTATTGCATTAAAGAAAGATCCAGATTTGCTGACTGTGCCCCCCAACACTTTGCACCTGAGGCAGTTGCCCCTCTCACCCCACCCTAGCTACACTACTGTGAAGACGATTTGCCACATGGTAACATTCTGCTGCCTTCTGTAGGAGACCTGTATAAAAGTCCAGTTGAAGTGTTACAGCAGGGGGTCGGGCAGGAAACAGTGGCAACCCTGATACATGTAATGTTATTACATAGTGAGTCAATGGGTCCATATCTAGAGAAGCAACAGATGATGCCAGATGCATTTGAAGAGGATATATCAGAGGATAATATTCTGGAACTTTCTTTAAAAGACTCATAGGAAACAGGGAGCAGTGAAGATGCTTTCAGTCCAGAAGAAAATCATCTAAAGGAAAGACTTGCTTGACTTAATAGAGAAGGATAGACATATTAAGATAGATGAAAGAAAAAGATTGCAGGAAGTAAATAAGACCCAAAATGTTATAAGACTGGTAAAACAAATGAACAAAAGAATCAGGACTTTTAAGAGAAATGTGTGTGATATAACAGTAATAAATAAGATATACTATTGCACAGCTAAACTAATAATGGTTAAAGTGTTACCTCAAAAATGTAGCATAAGAAGGGAACTAAAGCAAAGAAGCAGGATGCCACTATAGAAACACTGAACAGAGAAAACTATAACGCATCTAAGACAAGAAGTATTACTGTTGGAAGACTACAGAAAAGGGAACAAATCATCAAGAGTCCTTAGACAGATAGAAGTGTTAAAATCAACATACAATATCAAAACAGATCAGGATTTATCATACACTGTTTCTAATATTAAACTAAACATATCAGCACAAGCAGAAAAACCTAGAAGGTATGCAGATAAATATAAAGAAAAGTACGGAATAAGCAATGCAATGATGACCCAAAAAGGTTTTGTACAGAACTGAGAAATAAAGCAAGAGGAATAAAAACATTACCAAAAAAGAAGGAATATGTACATTTTGGAGAGTGTTTTGTGAAGACCATATTGAACATAATAAAGATGCTGAATGGGCAGAATAATTAAAAGAAATAGTAAGGACATCTAATGTAGATTGTATATGTAACAGCCAGAGAAGCTGAGAGAAAATTAAGAAAAGCTCCTAAATTGAAAATTCCAGGCCTAAACACAGTACCTTAATATCCGGATGCTAAAAGTATTAACATCTTTACACAAAGATTTAGCACATCCTGAATTTGGTTAACACAGGAAAAATTATACTCCTGTAAGTCACCCTAAGAACTATAGATCAATAACTTGCCTTTTTGACAATATACAAATTATACATTGAAATTCATGAAGACAGAGTTAATAGTTAATAGTTATTTACATAAAATACAATTTTGCCAAGGGAACAAAAAAGATAATAAAAGAAAGTCATGTGGGGCAAAGGACCATTTGCTAAACAAATCCATGATGGAGAGTTGTAAAAAGGGGAAGAATCCAAGCATGGCGTGGATAGATTACACCACATTCATGGATAATGGAATGCTTATAGATGTATAAGATATACCCTGTCCTGATGAATAACATTGCAGTGACTGCGAAACTGTGACAAACCACTTTGCAGCTAAGCCATAACAAAGAGCAATTTATTAGTCCAGGGAAAAATTCAAAGTGGGGTATTCCAGAGTGGCTCATTGTCACCATTGTTGTTTTCTTTTACCCTTAACCCATTAAGTTGTTTACTTAATAGGTTATCCTTCTAGAAATGAACCATATCAAAAGGCATCTCATCTGATTTTTGTAGATGATTTAAAAGTGTATAGACCTTCAGACAAGGATCTGAAATCACAAGTACAAATGGTTCTTAGATGATAAAAGAATGACACTTGGACTTGATAAACATGGAAGAACAACATTTATAAAAAGAATACTGCAGCACCAGGAAAATATCAACCTGGGATACAAAATGCAATATAAAGGATCTTGATCACTAAGGAGTGTATAAATACTTTGGAATGGATGAAGGGTCAACATGACCAGATAATGATGACGGTCAACAATGCAACATAAACAAATGAGAATAAAGCTCAGTAAGGTAGATTTCAGAAGACTAAAGCTAATGTTGAAACCTATTTTGGCATCTAGGTATAAAGTCCAAGCTATAAATCAATTTGTTCTTCTCTGTTGTAACTTACAGCTTTGATGAGATTGATTAGCCACATAAAGCAATGAAATACTTAGACAAGAAAACAAAAGAAAAATGCTCCATGCTTACCAAATGATATATAAAAACAGTGCATACCAAGATGATGCATCCCTCGCACTGAAGAAAGTATGGGAGGAGGGGTGTGGCCAAGATTGTGAGCAGTTAACAACAATGATTTTTTTTTAGCTCTGCTTCATTTTAACATCTCTGACAGGATTTTTACCAAAAAAACTCAAATAGAATGTTTCAAAACGTGATGGAGTTAGAGTTGAACATGAAATGATTTACTACAAAAAATAACAAGTTTGAAACTATTTTAACTGTTTTTTCCTGTCATGAAAAATAGAAAGAACAAATTGTATCAGAATGAGCCACTCTAAGCCCAGTGTACAAGACAGTACTATACAAAAAGACATACAGGCTATACTAAGTAACACCAGTGAATTATCTGTAAAGATAGATAAATTAGAAAGAAAAATGGTCAGTTTTAAAGAGGAATGTAAAAAACAAGTTGAAGTGCTGAGTGAACCTCTTAAACAACAATCATCACAAATCTCGAGTATAGAGGAAGCAATGTCTGATTTTGATGGAAGATCACTTGAAAATGAGAATAACACGGAATTTCCACTGAAACAAAACAACTTATTCTGGGGAAAAATAGAAGACTTAGAGAATAGATCTAGAAGGAATAACATCAGGATTTATGAGATTCCTGAAAAAGAAGAGGGAGACAGTATGATTCAATCCATTAATATGTGGCTGCCTAAAACTATGAACCTGCCAGAATTTTTCCTTTGGCATCGAAAGGGCACATAGATCACTTTCTAACTCATTAAAAAAAAAAAACACCTTCACCAAGGTCAGTAATCGTAAGAATTTTTTCAAGTCAAGATAAGGGTTTAATCTTAAAAGTTGTATGGACTAATTATCCAGTTAAAATGAAAGAAACTGCTGTAAGATTTGACAATGACTATTCAACATTAATGATGTCAAAGAGAAAACACTGAGTGCCACTTGTTAAAAGCTTAAAGAAAAAGAATATTAAAGCACAAATCTTGCTTCCAGTAAAAATAAAGTTTCACCTTCCAGAAGGAAAAAAAATATTTTTAATACCCTGGAAGATACAGCAGACTTTATACAGAAAAATAAAATTCTAGAAAAAACAGAAATGGACTGGAATCTATCACCTTCTTTGAGGAGAAATGCAACAAGAAATAGTTGGTTAATAAAGACAAAAACAGTAAAAACTGAAGGACAAATGAAAATCGATGTATTTCATGGTTATGAATTCTTATTAATTTAAAGAAGTGCTTGAATACTTATGAACAGGAGCTGAATATTATTTTTTTACAAAGTAAATTATTTATTTCCCTACTTCAAATGGTTACTAGTTCCCTTTTCAAAATGTTACAGTTTGATTCTTCTAGCTATATATATGAAATTAAAGCCACTTATTTTTTACTTAGAGTTTAAAAGGTTCAACTATTCACTTTATTAAAAGTTAATTATTATTATTATGATGAAATTTATGGTAGGTGGCACATGTTCTGATATCTTGGCATAGTTGAGTAATGTACTATTAAATATAATACAAGATGCAACAAGTGATACTAAAGAGGCATGTTAAGTTACATTCTGGGTTCTTAAAATGGTCCAGTAGTGTATTACTGATAATATACTTGACATGCAATAGCACCCATGAAAGGCATGCTATGTTATAAACAAAGTATAAAAATATAGTTTTTTACATATATAAATGTTACTATTGGAATGATATTAAATAATTAGAGTAATATTCACACTTTTACAAATTAAATCTGGATCACACATAACTGACATTCTTTTAATGCAAGTTTATATTCTATGTCTCCTTTTAAAAATGACAGTCTGCTTTATTTTAAACATCTCATACAAATAGTGCTTACTGAATTATTAAATGTTATTTTTTTTAAATACAATAACTTTTTAGTGGTTAACTTACTTTGAAATGTTTTCTATTGTTTTTTTAGTAGTTTGGAAGGGTTTGCAGGATTGATGTATAATTTAGAGGTGGCTTGGATTCACTCATTAATGCCTTTGTTTGAATTGTAGCTGATAAACTGTTCATTTGCAAGCCCATTCTACGGGGACCAGCTTGAAGCAGCTTAATTAGAGGCATGAGTACTTTTGTGCTGCTGTGGGAGTTATGAAAATTCTAAGAACTGTCCAGGTTACTTCCTCCTGTCTAAAAGTAAATAATTATAATATTTTGAATCATATGCTAAGATGTCAATGAATACAAGTTAGATAATAAGCAAAACACAGTGAATTGCAATCTAAACCACTGTCAGTTATTAGATAGTTGTGATTGCTTGCACTATACCAAAAGGATAGTTTATATACTAGCCTACAGAAATGTGATTTCATTATACGAGTGTTTTTTTTTCTCTCTTATAGAAATGTCTGATTTTAAATGCACATCTATTATTAATGGATTGGATAATCCAGTAAAGAGGGGAAGTCTGTTCAAATACTTGCAATTCCATAAAGCTCAAATAGCATTTCTGCAGGAAACACATTTACTTAATAAAGAAGTAAATACACTTTCATTAAAGAATTACTTGGTTTTAACAGGTTCTGGCTTTAGAGCTAGAAGAAGAAGAAGCACTCTCATCTTATTGAGGAACTCACCAGTAATGCCTAAAGTAAAATATACCCATGTTGATAACAATGGTATGTTAAGTGTAGAATAGTGTGTATGTTGTACCTTTAAGAAGCATTTCAAGGACAGTGCGTGCATATAAATAGCAAGCATGTGCTAGCTTCAGTGCCATTTTGAGAGTAAAGCCAGAGCGGCAGCACATATGAGTGTGATAGCTAGTTTATTTATAAGTTTATCTAACTTAAACTCATTAAGCCTCAATCTTGATGTGTTTGTACATAATAAAGCTGCTTGAACAGAACCCACAAATATTTGTCTGTTTTATCCTGACCAGATGAGCGACATGGTGTTAGAACTGGGATTCTAGAGACTGCTTTTCAGAGCTACAAGGTGCAAATGTTAACAGTGAAGGTAAACTAAGTGAATCGAGTACAAAAAAGAGCCAGAAACAAACTAAAGGTAATGAAAACTTGCATGAATGATTTAGTAATGTCTTTTGGCTTTTCCTGGTTAGGGGTCGCCACAGCGGAACTCCGATCCGCTAATGATTGGCAGTGGATTTTTATGGTGCCGAGTTGCCAGCCCAACGCCCAACCTTCAAAGAAGGCACACCCATTCATACTCGTACCTACCTGCATATCTCTAACATCACTTGACTGTGGGGAGGACATGCAGACTCCACACAGAAGGCGCTCCAGCCGAAAACTGAATGGGAGAACCTCTTGCTGTGAGGTGACAACGTTAAATGCTGCACCACCACAGCCATGTACTTGCATGAATGATTTATTTATTTAAAAGGATAAAATGGAGCATTACAAGTGCACAGAATGCATTATTAAGCAAGCAAGAGGCACAAAAAGTTTAATAATTAAACAAAATGTTTGAAATTAAGGCATTTGATAAAACAATTATCAGAAAAGCAAATAAGTTGTTTGGAACTACCTTGGAATTACAAAATGGGCATGTTTAAAGCAAAAAGAGCACGCTTAAAGTAATATGAGTATGTTTAAAGTAAAACGAGCACACAAAGTAATATGAGGATGTTTAAAGTAAAACGGGCATGTTTAGAGTAAAACGAGTACAAGAAAAGTACAATGGGCACAAAAAAAGATTAAATGAGGAAAACAAATATAATAAAGGGCAAAAGGGTACATTAACCATAAATAAAGCAAGATGACTGCATGTTTTTTGGCAAAGTACTGTGTTTTGGCATAAACTACTGTTTTGCATTGATTGAAGCTATTCAGGGCATAACTAGAGTTATTCAAAGTATCTCAAAGTGTGTAAAAGTGCTTACAGTATGTGCTTATTACTGTGCATTTATTCCGAAAACTTAATTTGTGTGTAAAGTGCAGTCAAATGCAGCCATTTTGAAAGGTTTCTTGTGCTGGGTGTGTCTATTCACAGAGTGCCACCATTACAGAGTGTTTCTTGCACTGTAAAGAGCTATTTAGCAAAGTACAGATATTTTGGGAAAGTTTCAGTGTGCTGTGTACTGCTTATTCACAAAGTGCAATTACTTCAAAATGTTTCTTATTCTGAACTTCTTCTGCCCAGTTTATTTGCACAATGCAGTTATTTTGAAGTGTTTCATACACTGATAAGAGGTGATTTCTTACAGTACAGTGATTTCAAGAGTATTCTTGTGCTCAGGAGACTTATTTTGCAAAGTTCAGTTATTCAGAGGCTTTTTGTGCTATTGGGCGTAGTTACAAATACTGCCATAAATTTCTTGCATATGTATATGTGTGTGTGTGTGTGTGTGTGTGTGTGTGTGTGTGTGTGTGTGTGTGTGTGTGTGTGTGTGTGTGTGTGTCCATGCATACTTGCAAAAGCCTTCACTGGTATGCGTTAATATGGCAGAGGCATTTCGCAGGCCAGGTCCACTTGTATTTGATCAGAATATTGCAGATAATTAGAGAATATTTGAGCGAGAGTATGATACTTTTATACAAGGAGCTTATTCTGACAAAGATGCACACACCAGTGCATTCATTTTGCTAAACTGAGCTGGGTCAGAGGCCACTGAAAGGACACGTTCATTTGTGTATGCATCAGTAGTATATGAAGAAGAAGGGGAAAACTGTCATATTGTTGTACAGGCTGAATCAAGGGAAGACCCCGAGCATTTGAAATGCAAATTCAGGGAAATGTGTAACCCCCAGACAAATGTTACATTAAAGACACATTTGTTTTACTCAACAGATCTAAAGCATGGAGAAACTTTTGAAGCTTATATTACTGACCTGAGAAACAAAGCTAAAACATGCAGGTTTGGTGACTTAAAAGATGAGTTAATAAAGAACACGCTTGTGTGGAGTATCAATAGTGCAGCAGTGAGAAAGATTTTGCTTTGTGACAGTGATTTAATGCTGAGCAATGCTACTGAGATTTGTCAAATCCATGAAGTTACAGAAAGGCATGCAAGTATGCTTGCAAGTGATAAGAGCATGGTTTCAGTAGGCTCAGAGCAAATGTAGACAGCATGCAACATGTGGCTTGCAGAAGCAGGCCTAAGCACACGGCAGCTGTAACCTCTTTGAGTTTGGCAGGTAAAACCCATAGTTTTCCAGCAAATTCTAGACTAATTCAGTGAAAAGGACATGCTCAGTGCAGTACAAGGATGAGTCAGCAAAACCCAAATCAAGCTTTATTGCTAACTGTTGGAATTGTGGTGTCAATAGTGAGTCTAAAAGAGAAAAGTGCTTAGCATTTGGTCAGCAATGCCACAAGTGTAAAAAATGGAACATTTTAAAAAGTTTTGCAAATCAAGTTAACCTCTCACAGTTATAAAGAAGGGTCACTTAAGAAAGCAAGTTGATCATATACACAGCTGCAACCCTACTTTCTACATAGATGGTGTATCAGTAATTGGTGAAAAGGTTGATGCAGTAGATCTGTTGGCAAAGAATGAAGTGTTTTGTACTGTACAGATCAATGGTAAATCCACCGAACTCAAAGTAGACACTAGTTAAAGTGTAATGTTATGCCAGCAGACACATTTGCTAAGGTGAGAGCTGGTGAGCAACTTAATGTGGCCAGTTGTACAAAAGTTATTGCTTATGGAGGTGAAGAAATTCAAAGCAAAGGCTCAGTAGTGCTGTCATGTTGTTTGGCTAGGAACTGCTACGGCTTACTATTCTATGTAGTCTGAAGACCTGTGCAGTCATTGTTGGGTCTCAGAGACAGTTTGACAATGAATCTGCTTTCCTTTAACAAAGAAGTTCATCATATAAGCACATGTCCCAGTTCCACTTTTACTGAAGCTATTTTCTCAGAGTATGCTGATGTTTTCGATGACAAGTCAGGAAAACTTCCAGTTCTGTATTCTATGAAGTTAGACCCAGAGATCAGTCCAGTGGTCAGACCAGCAAGAAAAGGTCTGATAGCTATGCAGCATAAAGTCAAAGCTTAGTTGGATAAAATGGTGCAGCAAGGTGTAATCTGTCCAGTTACAGAACCAACTGAATGGGTGTCGTCCATGGTAGCAGCCCACAAAAAAGGCTCAAACAGAATCAGAATATGCATTGACCCAAGAGATTTGAACAAGACATTAAAGAGACCACATCATCCAATGTGTACAGTTGAGGAAGTCGCAGCCTTAATACCAAATGCCACTGTTATTTCTGTCTTGGATGCAAAAAGTTCATTTTGGCAAGTGATGCTTGATCGCAGTTCTTCACTACTGACTACTTTCAGTACCTTATTTGGAAGATATAGATTCTTTAGGATACTATTTGGAATAAATTCTACAAGTGAAGTCTTTCAGCATGCAATAGAGGACATTTTTTCAGGTTATCCTTGTGCCATAATGGTACATAATTTATTGGTTGGAGGCAGTGGTGAAGCAGAGCATGACAGAAACTTTAAGAAAGTTCTAAACAGAACACGTGAAGTGAACTTGAAGCTCAATCCTCTGAAGTGTAAATTCAGACTACCAGAAGTTACATATGTAGGTCATTTATTTACTACCACTGGCTTGCGACCAGACCCATCCAAACAAGCAGGCATTCTTGATATGCCAGCACCGGATAATGTTCAAGTTCTACAAAGTTTTCTTGGTATGCTCAACTATTTAGGCAAGTTTATACTAGACTTCAGTGAGTTGACAGAACCTTTCAGAGAGCTAATGTGCAAAAATGTTACACGGTCTTGGTTGAAACAGCACCAGAGAGCATTTGAAGACCTTAAGCAGAAAATTGCCACCCCACCTACATTAAGATACTATGATGTCATTAAACCAGTAACTCTTTCCTGTGATGCTTCAAAATTTGGTCTTGGAGCAGTTATTCTTCAAGAAGGCAGACCAGTATCCTATGCACCTAGAACTCTTACCTAAACTGAAATGCAATATGCTCAAATTGAGAAAGTACGTTTGGCAATAGTATTTGCATGTTCAAAGTTCCATGATTATATTCATGGTTGATCTATTCAGATTGAAACTGATCACCAACCTGTAGTCACTATTTTAAAGAAGCCTATGCATTCAGCTCCAGCGACATTACAAAGAATGATACTCAGATTACAAAAATACAACTTCAAAATGGTCTATACAAAAGGCAAACTTCTTTATCTGGCTGATAACTTATCCAGATTGCCCAGAAATGTGGTAAAAGAGCTCAATGCAGAGAATTTTGACTTTGATATCATGGAAGTGTGCAATTTTTTCTACCCTAGACTTGATTAACTGAGAAATCAAGCAAAGACTGATCCAGTTTTGCAAAATCTCAACTACTACATTAGTGTTGGATGGCCGTCAAAGTAATCTAGTGTACCACCTGAAGTGCAAACTTATTTTCCTTACAGAGATGAGATGTTGATGGAAGATGGCATTATTTTCAAAGGTCCTAAAATTGGTATTCCTGCTTCTTTACAATGTGACTATATCCAAATTTTGCATCATGGTCACCCAGGTTCCGAATCTACAAAAAGAAGGGTGAGAGAACTAGTATTTTGGCCTTCTCTAGCAAAAGACATTGATAAAGTACATTCTTCTTGTTCAGTATGCAATAGTACTAAACCACATTTGCAAAAATAACCACTACAACTAAATCAAGTTCCTGAACTACCTTGGTCAACAGTAGCAACTGATATATTTGGAACAATCAGCACTACTTAGTGTTGGTAGACTCTTATTCAAACTGGTTTGAAATTGATTTACTACCTAACCTAGCATCCAGTGCTGTTATCACCAAGTTGAAACATCATTTCTCAGTCCATGGTAGTCCACATAAAGTTATTTTTGACAATGGTACCCAATTTACCAGTCAGTTGTTTCAGAAATTTACAAAAGAATGGGACTTTGTGCATGTTACTAGCAGTCCAGAATACTCACAGTCAAATGGGCTAGCTGAACATGCAGTACAGAGTGCAAAGCAATTACTAGAGAAGTCAAAGTGTGATAATACAGATGTCTTTTTAAATTTACTCAGACTCAGAAACATACCCTGTGACGATATACTTGGCTCACCTGCTCAGAGACTTCTATTCAGGCAAACCAGAGCAACATTTCCTATTAGTTCCAGTTTGTTGAGGGCTAAAGCTAAGAACAATAGAACAATCAAAGCCCAACTATTCCTAAAGCATTCTTTCCAGAAGTCTGACTATAATAAATCGAGCAGATTTCTTCATCCATTGAAAGAAGGAGAGACAGTGAGAATACAAACAGCAAAAAGTTTTGACCGGATTGGTCAAGTAACAGGTATATGTACAAAGCCGAGATCCAACATTGTAGAATCTGAGGGTGTGGAGTACAGAAGAAATCCAGGACATCTTCTTCCTGTATCAGAATTGATATAACAGCATTGTTCCTGTGATACAGACTCTAGATCTCAGAGCAATCCAGGCAATGTTCCTGTTGCAGAACGTGTCTTAACTTCTACTTCCACTTCTAATGATGTTCCTGATGTCCCCAAAGTTGAACATTCAGCAGAGACAGTCCCAGTTGCTAGACCTAGTTCTAATTTCTATGTCACATGATTTGGTCATATTTCCAGACCTAGTGTGAAATACACAGCAACCTGGACATAACTGTCTCTATGTATTTAATTCTGTATAATTGTATGGCAAAGACTTATTTTGTATTAATTGTATGTCAATTAATGTTGTCAATAATGCATGACCCATTTCTCAAAGAGGGAGAAGGTAGAATAGTGTGTGTGTTTTACCTTTAAGAAGAATTTCAAGGACAGCATATGCGTATAAATAGCAAGCACGTGCTAGCTTCAGTGTCATTTTAAGAGTGCAGCCAGAGAGTGAGCATGTATGAGTGTGATAGCTAGTTTAGTTATACATTTATCTAAGTTGAAGTTATTAGGAGTCAATCCTGATGTGTTTGTACATAATAAAGCTGCTTGAATCAAACCCACAAATGTCCATCTGTATTATCCTGACCAGACAAGCAACATTAACTATTGTTATAATTGTGTGGAACAGAAAACTATATACATTGGTGAACTCTTATTGGATTCCAGGGGTTGGAGCTAAGGATGCAAAAAAAAAATAATACTTAAGACACTATAGCCTATTACATGAAAGGTGAAGTCATAATGGCTGGTGATTTTAATTGTATTTTATCAGACAAAGATTCCAGTGCAGATAGAAAGCTGAGAATCTCATCTTCAACCAAACACTAACAAATTATTTATTTATTTATTTATTTATTTATTGACATTTGTTAACCAGGTTAGTCCAGTTGGGCCAGAAGCCCATTTTTAGTGGAGACCAGAGGAGAAAAGCTCCAGTTGCAAACAGTTTGCAATACGTAAAATTCACACTCCAAGATACATAAACATAAGGTCAGGAAATATAGAATTAAGATACGTACACATAATAATAAACGAGTAGAAATGTAAAAAATGTGTTTTTTTTTGTTTCTTTTTAGTAAAAATATATACAGCCATTGAGTTTTCAATTGAGAGTGATTGGGTTTACCAGATAGATTTCTAGTAAGGAAATTAGACATAGGCAAACAATAATACATATATACATGTGGTAGAGTAGCAAAACTTAGGGATGTAGTCTCTTGGTACAGTACATGTGTAAGGTGAGAAAGATAAAGTGCATGCATAGCAAGTCTTGGTGTTAGGTAGGTGAAGTCTGAGGTTTTTTTATGTGTATAGGGTGTGTAATGGAACGTATGTGTGTTGCAGTTAATTCCAAGCTTGGGCTACAGTGCATTTATATAGTAGTTTACCGACACTTTTCTTTGATTAGTAAATGTCTAGGAGTTGCTGGTTAGAGGTGCGGAGGGTACGAGTGGGGGTATAAGTGGATACCAGGGAGGAGAGAGCAGGGCAGGAAGATGGTTTCTATAATATAGAGTGTGTGATTTGAAATTATGATACCAGGAGTTATTGGTGGAGTTCAAGCCAATGGAGAGAGTTGAGTGCAAGGCAATAGTGTGAGTTATAAGGAGAGCTGGTGACAAATCTAGCTATTTTGTGGTATGTTTGTTGGGGTTTGGCCAAGTTTGTGGAATGAATGTTAGTTAGGACAGGGGTGGCATAGAGAAGGCATAGGAGGAGGAGAGCCTGTGCCAGGGAGAGTCTAGCGTTAGAAGTTAGAAAATTTCTGTTGTGATAAAGCAAGCCAAGTTTTTGGTGAGTTTTTTTATACGTTGGAGGATATATAAGTTAAACTAAAGTTAATTGTCAATGATGGCACCTAGAAGCTTTGTGTGGGGTTCAGGTTGAATGATGGTGTTATTGGAGGATGTCATGACAAAGGTGGATTTTTGATGAGAGAGAACAAGCTGGAAAAAGCAAGAGCTTGTTTTTTGGGGGGTTTAAGATGAGTAGATTATCACAGAGTATGGAGTTCAGAGATATTGCTGGAAGTGGAGATGAGAGTCGAGTCGTCAGCATATTGAATTAAGGAAGATTGTTTGCAGGATGTGTGAAGTTCATTAGTGGAAATGTTAAACAGGAGGGGACCCAGGATGGAACCTTGGAGTACACTGGATGTGACTGGAAGGGATGGTGAGCAGGAGGAGAGCCATCTGATGGACTGTTGCCTGTGAGAGAGGTAGCTAGAGAAAGAGGCTAGGGAGGTAGCAGATAGATTGTGGTTAGCAAGTTTAGATAGAAGTATAGGGTGAAAGACAGTGTTGAAAGCTTTGAAGAGGTCAAGAAAAAGACAGAATATGAGCTGGTTGTTATCACGGGCTTTGGTGACAGTATTAGTAAATGATAGGAGGGCAGTAGTTGTGCCATGTTGCGTGGGTGTGAGAAGGTCTTCCTGGAGGAGATAGTTTAGTAGCTGTGTATGAATGCATTTTTCAAGTATTTTTGAGAGAGGGGAAAGGATGGCAATGGGTCTATAGATAGATGGGTCAGTTGACTTCCCCCCTTTATGCAGGGATTGGTGAAGAATGATTTCCAAATGACTGGCACAGTTGCTTCTTGAATGGATCTATTGATTAGCAGGGATGCAGGATAGGTTATGGATCAGCAGCTGGTTTGAGGTGGGAGATTGTCTGAGGAGGGGGAGCAGGGTTTAAGCTTCAGCAGAAGTGATTTAATGTAGAAAGTAAGAAGAGGTTGAAAGGTAAAAAGTTTTTTTGTTAAGTGGGTCGGAAGGGGCAGGGGGGTTATTTGTGTTGGAGTTAGATGGTGTGAGTTGTTGGATCATGTCAATTAAGTGTTTATTGAGGAGGGTAACAGTTTCATGAGGATTATTATTTGTGAAAGGGCAGGGTTTGGAAGGACAACCTGGCTGGAGAATTTTGTTTAGGATAGTCCAGAATTTACGTGGGTTGGATTTGTTATTGATTCGGGGAAGAGCTGTAGTAGAATTTTTTTGTCCTTATTGATTTGTTTTTGGGAAGGTTCCGGAGTTCTTTGTAGTTTTGTAAAGGGGGTGGTTCTTTGGTTTTAATCCAGGCTTTCCAAGCACTATCTTATCTGTGCATAAGAGGTCTAGTTTCCTTAGTTAGCCAGGGACCATAATTAGATTTGATTCTAATTTTCCTGGAGGGGGCAAGGGAGTTGAGGGTGTCTAGCAAAATGCAATTAAATTTAAGCACTAGACAGTATGGCATTAAATTGGGTGGTATTAAAGTTGGAGAGTTTACGACAGTCTCTATACGAGTGTGGTTTGGGTAGTTGGGCAGAGTGTCATAGGATGGTAGGAAGATGGTGGCTTAGGGAGTCTGGTAAGGTAGTTGGACTGTGATAGAATTTAGGGGAGTTAGTGAGGATCCAATCAATTATAGAGATGGAAGAAGAGGTTTTGTGCAAGTGGGTGGGGGATGTTATCAATTGGTTGAATCCATGTAAGTTGATACTAATTTGTGGACAGTCAGTTGTAAGTTTGGAACAGTCAATGTTCACATCTCCAAGGATAAGAGTTTCATAGGGTATGTTGTGGGAAAACCAGGATAAGATATTTTCTAGGGTTGGGATATTATTTCTAGGGAGGATATATATGGAGGCAATGGTAAATTTCTTGTGTGGGTTAGGATGATTAGTTCAGCTGGGCAGAAGTCAAGAATAGGGATGGTGATAGGTGAGAGATTAAGCCATCAGAGCAGAGGATGGCGATACCACCCCCTTTTTTGTGAATCTATCAGAGTGGTAAATATTATAGCCAGGTGGGACTATTTAATTGTTTGTGATATGGGGTTTTAACCAAGTTTCAGATAGGGTACAAGTGCAGGATAACATAATAAAATACATACATTAATAGAATATGCAAATAAAAAATAAAAAAGAACTTTCTATCATTAGCCTCAATTTAGATAAGACTTTTGACTCAGTTAATTGATTGTACCTGTTTAAAACACATTTCTCACTGAGCTAATTGCATTAATTTCTAAGTTATCAAAAACTCTCGTGTTTGTGTTAAAATAGGTTCTTTTCTTTCTAATCCATTTACATTACAAAAAGGCATAAACAAGGCTGTCCATTGCCATGTTTACTTTTTACATTAGCTATAGAACCCTTTGCTAATAGTACTAGATGCAATAAGAACATTAATAGTATCAAAATAAAAGAAAATTTTGAACTAAAGATTCATCTTTTTGCTGATGATATTTTGCTAACAATAGGAAATATAGAAACTATATTAGAACATATAATTAGTTCTATGAGTCAGTTTGAAGAAATATTAAACTTAAGATTTAATCATGTTAAAACAAGTACATTATGAATTAATACAAAAATAAAAAAAAATTGTAAAAAAAATATTCAAACTTCAATTGAAGTACCATACCCAGTCAACAACTCTTAAATAAATAAATAAAAATAAATAAAATCAAATGAAATATGTTGGCATAACTATTATGTCTAATAGTAAAGAAAAGATACAAACAAACTTTCAACAGGTTGTTGATAAAATTTAAAGTTTAGTCACAAATTGGAACAAATTCTTCTTTATCATGAAAGAATGACCAATAAAGTCAAGTCAAAGTAAACTTTATTGTAATTTAGAACTACACACATGTAGCCTAAATGAAATTTTCTGCATAAGCTCAATTCTTGAGATTACAAAGGAAAGTGAAACAACACATACAAGTAGAGGAATAAACATAACTAACAAATGCAATACTACTCCCAATACATGCAAGAAAGAGGAGAGACATTTACTGACACTCATATATGAAAAGAATACCCTCTCCTGAACTAACTACCCTATTTAAAGTAATACAAAACACACTACAAATTGAAATCCCAAAGTTATTTTTCTAATATTGCACTTGAGTGGGTTAAATAATACTGACTACAGATATAATAAATAAATATTGCACTTACTTGGAATATATGTAAGTATATATTGCACAAATAAATAAAAAATGACATTATGCGTCCAGACCCCTGGGGCTAGTGCCCGAGTTCAGAAGTCTAATCACTGTAGGGTAGAAACTGTTACTTAATATTGTAGTCCTGCAGCAGTTGCTGTGATATGTCCTGCCCGATGCCAGATGCATAAACTGTCCACGCACAAGATACCTGGTGTCCTGTATTATTTTGGTGGCCTTTCAGATGCTTCTTGCAGAATAAAGTTATTGTATTGATGGAAGACTGGAACCTTTTACCCTCTTTGCAACCCTCACCACTCTTTGTAGCACCTTCCTTTCTGTAACTGTGGAGCTTCCAAACCACATTGTGAAGTTGCAGGTGAGGATGCTCTCTATTGCACCTCTACAGAAGGTAGAGAGAACATGAGGAGGAAGCTTAGCTTTGTTTCAGCCTTCTTCAAAAGTGAAGGGATTGGAACTCTTTCTTGACCTGTTGGCTGGTGTTTTCTGACCATGAGAGATCCTCTGATATGTGTACACCTAGGAATTTTGTACTCTAAACCCTCTCCACACTCTCACCATTGATCCTGAGCACTAGGTGGTTTGTTTTCCTTTTCCTGAAGTCGATGATATTCTCTTTGTTCATTCTCCCAAAAATATCATTTGTCTTACAATCGCCACACTCTCACCATTGATCCTGAGTGCTGGGTGGCTTGTTCCCCTTTTCCTGAAGTTGATGATAATCTCCTTGTTCATGCTCCCAAAAAATATTGTTTGTCTTAAAATCTTTAGTACGATGTCCACCTAAAAAAATGATGAAGAAGATAAATAATATTGTACTTAAAAGTTTTTTGGCATCATTAAAAAACAAGAGTTTCCTTTGATTGGCACAGAAAAGGCTGGAATAATGGTGGAACAGGATTCCCTGATATTCAATTGTATGCTACTTCAACAGCTGTAAAACTTATAGTGTTGTGGATAAATTCATCTTATGATTCAAAACTGAAACAAATACATCAAGACATATTATTAGTAAATAATAGCTGTATTACAACCAGTCATAAACAGAGCATCTAATAGTTTTATCTGGTTATTAAAAGATTTTTGCGTAAATGGAATTACAGCCTCTTCTCAAATTCGCTATTTAAATAACATCATTTTCTGTCTCCAAAAGTTCACATATTCTAACCATTGTATTAAAGACTTAATATTTTCTATGTTTCCAATTGTGTATACAAATGACTGCTGAGAAACTCATAACTTTGACAAAATCCTAGTACTGAAACAACAAAATAACTTAATTTATTGGCATCAATTTTTAAATGGTACTGATATACTGTACATACTGTTGAAAATTTAAGGTCCAAATACAATCAAGATTCAGATAATTTGTTAATTTTACAAATATTTAGAGACTTTGTGAACACAGAGATAAATAATATATTTAACCTAGATAAGGAATTGTTCCCCACATTATTGGAATTCTTAATAAATATCAATAATGATGCAATGAAAAATAAATCATTTATCAGAAATTTATAAATTTCTTAAGTTAAATTTCACATAATTAGACAAGTCATATTGGAATTATTCCTCAAAATTAATAATGAGGACTTCTCTGAATGATACAAGAAAACAGTATTAAAATCTACAGATAAAACTATATCTTCATTATATTGGAAAATTTTCATTTGGAAATTCTTACACAGAGCTTTTATCACTCCTAACAAAATTACAATTATGTATAAATCAAATAGAATTAAATGCTGGAGATGTGATTCTGAAATAATAGCTGATTGGATGCATATTATATAAAGTTGTGAAGTCATCTCCCCTTTTTGGAAAGAAATTAATAACTTTATTCAAGCTCTATGGACAGATATTTCTAAAGCTTTAGTTTTATTTAATGCTCTGACTCCTGAGATAATTCTAAAAACCCAAGTGCCTCTTCTTTGGTCTATTTTTGTTATAGCCAGAAAAGTAATTACTAAAAATTGGAAAAGTAAAGTTACCCTCTCTAGTGTTGAATTTATTAGTATGGCAAAAATTGTTTGCAGTAGTGAATTGCATACTATAAAGATGAAATTACACATTTATATAATTCTTGACTTAAACTTAAAGACTTGATTGAAAAATGTAAATTGTTGTGATATGTATAACTTTGATGTATTGATTAGCTGTGGACCTATGTAAATAGTTGTTTGCTTTATCACTGATTTGTTTATTTATTGTTTTAAAACCAATTAAAAAGTAAAAAATTACAAAGATATGGGCCTCCTCAAACTGAGCTACATGTATAGATCCACTGTCATGGGACTGCATACAGATTTTATGAATTCATCAAATCCAAATGTAGTGAAAGTTCTAGAGCATGAAAAGAACATGTCTAAGATGACATTATTTGCTTAGCTTAGCAGAAGCATTTTGGAACAAAGCAGAAATGGAAATCAAACCAGAAGTAGAAAATGTGCCAAAAACAAAATAAAAAATGCAAAGAAAAGGATCAGATGAGATGGAAAGAAACTGGAAAGTACACAATTATAGCAGCAAATATAGAGATCTTCTGGAATAATCTCACATTGACCAAGATTTGATGCAATGATGGTTAAGGAGAGGTAAAATGAAAAAATACTGGACTGTATTGCTGGTTTACAAAGTCCACAGAACAAGTGGGAGAAACAGGCAAATACAGGTTCTGTGAAACAGAAATGGAAACAGTTGCACATCTCGCTAGGTGTGATACGCTTATGGCTGAGGGCACCAAAAAACTCAATAATGTGGCAGACTTGTTGCAGTGAGGATTGTGCAAACACTGCAATGTAGACATAGCTGAGAAACATAGGAAACTTGAACCACAAAGCAATTTAGAAAATGAGGAAGTTTATATCACACAGGAGCATCCATTACTAGCAGTTCAAAAATAGATGCAAGATACCAGATTATAGTAGTCCAGGAAAAAAAAGTGGCATTGATTACTGAAATTGCTACAGCCAGGGATTATAGTGTCTTACATACAGAGAAAAGCAAAATCATAAAATACCAGGATTTGCAAGCAGAAATGCAGAAATGTGAAAAAAAAGATTCACAGTCACAATAGTAGTAGCAGTGAAAGGACTGATAAAAAAGAATGTATAATCATATTTAAATGTGGTACCAATACATGTAACCTCATATAAACTGCAGGGGGCAGTTCTGGGTGCATTGTGGTTGCTGTGAAGAATACTCTTGTTTAATATCAAACACGGGAACAGTAATATTTCATAAACTTTAATCTTACCCTGACTCAAGAATGTGGTCCAATCCCATCAAGGTATGTAACAAACTAAAGTATTTGGAGAAATTAAACCGATAGAAAACAAGATGGAGTTTAGGCAGCTACAGGGCAGAAACAGCTATTCATGAGCAAGAAACTGCTAGAGATCTGACTTCATATTAGAACATTTTATTTTATAGTAGAGATTGAACCATAAAAAATCAAGCATATGAAGCAGAAGCAAAATTTATTAATAGTAAACATGATTGGGATAAAATGAAGGTTCTGGGGGTTATAGAGAGCACAGATATGGCTCATGATGGCTATAATTTTGCACAGAACAGTGTCTTCTGGTTACAAAGAAATATCACCGATGGTGGATTAATCAGTGGTTTCACTGCTATCAACTACAAGCCCAGATTTAATTGACATTTAGTTATTATTCGGGTTACACCATCATACTCCTCTGTATTAAAACCAGAACAACATAATTTGATGAAGTACATAGGGTAGTGCCAGCTATGGCAGGGAGATGAATTCTTGTTTCTGAACCATTGTTTTTTTCATGCTCTAAGGGACTGTTTTTATAACCTTTGCAGCAGCATTACACTCTTGGCAATGTCAAGTCTAAGACACTCCTGCTTAGGAATTTGAAAGTTTTGTACACAGAAGGATTAACATTTACATATGAGGATCCAAGTCAAAAAGAAACTGAAAGCATTTTCTGAAAGCTCCTCATAATTGCAAAGGGATAACTGTGACAAAGAAATTGGCATTGTTCTGTCATTCAGATACAGGCTTGCCTTTATTTGGTGTAACAGAGGGCCATTATACATGTATGCACAAAAACCTGTTTCTTTTCAACAGAGAAGTTCAACAACAGTTAAGTAAATAGCCTTGACATTGTGTGTAGGATTTCCCATTATAAATGTCTAATAATATTGGGCCATCATGCAACAATAACTTCATGGAAGTCAGAATTTCTATGTTTGTTGTAAATTCATATACTGCTGCTGTTCTAAAACACTAAAAGTACATATGTTTAATCTTATATGAGATAAGATTCATCATACGTTTATAATCCATGTCATGTGTTTAGTGTATTACATGTTTATTTTAAGTGTCATATTAGGTTTAGAATAAACATCAGCTGAAAACTTCTCCTGAAGACTGACAGTGCGAAAAGTGGACAGGGATTCTGAGTGGGCTGACATACATATATATATATATATATATATATATATATATATGTATATATGTATATATATATATATATATATATATATATATATATATATATATATATATATATATATATATATATATATATATGTCGCTGTTATTTCAGAGGGGACGAGGCCTGAAAAGGGGTAAGAAAACTAAGATGCTAGTTAAGCAGGACCACAAACTGAAAGTCCAGAAAGGCCAAGTTCTTCTCATCTCCTGTCAGAACTTATATTTCTATTTTTAAGAATATACTCAGAGAATCTCCTTCTGTCAGCAATACTACATATTTTGTGAGGGGGGTTGGGGGGTTCACTATTTTGTGCATAACAATGGGCCTTTGTGCATGTCTGGTAGTAGATGCAGAGAGTTAAGACTGTGAAATGTAGTTCCTGTTGTACAGGGTTCGATTAACTCAGCCCTCATGTGCTTACTGTGTGACCTTGTGCCAGTCACTTAACCAGACAGTGCCTGGGGGTAAATGGGAATTTGGGTTGGCTCCTCAGTGGTCACCCGAACTGCAAGCCTAGTGACTACCTATCAGCCATGTTGCACCTGCTCACTTGCATTATTTCATCCCTCACAATGGGTAGGCCCCTGTTTGTAAGATTTGCTCCTGTTAACACGTGACTAACATTTCATTTCATAATACAACTCATTATATTTTATATACCTGGGCGTGACTAAGTTTGGCACCATCAGCTACATGCAAATGGTCCAAATTGTTTCAGAAATAGTCCACCCTTTGACTCTTTCCACAGTAATAAATTACGACCTTTAATTAAACATAAACAAGAGAGAAACTGACAAATATGCCATTTCTTTCCATCATGTAATCACAGCTATGCAGCCTCCAGCCTTATTTTTCATCTTTGTTCTAGAGGTACAAACAAATAATTCCTCCAGCCTTCTGTGTACAAATGCACTATTGTGACTCAGAAAATTCTGCTTTTTTTTCTTACTGGTACATCTAACTTAGAATAAATCATATACTATATTATCATATATTACTCTTTTAAAAATTAGGTCATATCAATAACAATAACGTGATCTCATTACACAAGATTCTTAGCTATATTATCTTTTAATCTGTCCTGCATACACTCAGCATTCTAGCACCAGTTTATCAATATCTGTCAACAGATGTGACAGGATGATATCACCATTCAGTCTATCACTCTACTTTTGTTGCTCCCTCCTAATAATCACTCTACTTTTGTTACTCCCTCCTAATACTGTCTCAAATTCTGCTAATCAGCAATTATAATGGGCTATGTCTTGGCACTGTAGGACAATGGGATATGCCCTAAGTATGACCTAGTGCTAGTGCTTCATACTGAATTTTAATTTATTTATTTATTTATTAGAAAACATGTTAGTATAATATAATAGGAATTGTAATATTATATTACATGACTTTCTAGTAACATAGTAGCTGTCCTTTAAATGTTCTTGATATCATTTTGCTTTAATTGCTTAATTTATAAAATATGGTTTTTCAACAGAATATGTGTCTGAAGAAGTGCACTCAGTGATGTGCATGAACACAATAAAGATTTTCTCAGTAGAATGACCTAGTGCTAGCTTGTACCTTGGGAGAAGGATGGTAGCTCAATCTGATGCAAGGTTTGACACTCACTGGAGGAGGATATCTAGAATGACCACCCACTACATATATAAATACATACATACATAGCGTAGCAAGTACTGGAGAGCACTTTGTATTGCATCATCACGTCCTCCAAGCAGCATGTATATGCTGTAGCTGGTACTGGGCCATGTGTGGAAGTCAGAATAACAAAAGAGCCTGTGAGATCTCCATTCACTCAAGCTGCCATTAGGGTGTGGGTAGACCAGGGTAAAAAAATACCAGCCTCTCATAGATGTCTGGATGCTGGACCCCCACCTCCACTGCCACCACCATCCTGCTGTTGTTGCAGCACCCATAAAGTTGTTTTAGGGGGTGAATGGGCTGGTGGACAGAAAAGACCTGGTAGTTAGCAAACACGGAGAAGCAGAAAATATATTTTAAAAAAACTTATACGAGCCTAATTTGGCAGAGCAGAGTGACTGTTACACAGCACACTGGATTGAACTCTTAACCTGTTAATTATCGCCAAGCACAAAAGGTTGTTGAAACAACTGTCCACATTGCTGGATTATACATTTGGTGAGACTAGATATTTCTCATTCATGGATGGCTGTTGTGGTGCAGCGGTTAGTGTTGCCGTCTCAGAGCAAGAGGTTCTCTGGTTTGATTCTCGGCTGGGGTGCCTTCTGTGTGGAGTCTGCATGTCCTCCCTGCAGTCGCGTGGGTTCTTTCTGGGTGCTCCAGTTTCCTCCCACATCCCAAAGACATGCTGTGGATGGATTAGACACTCTAAATTGGTCCTAGGTGTGAGTGTTTGCCTTCTGTGCAAGGTTGGGCACTGGGCTGGCAACTTGATATCGTAAAACTTCACTGCAGACTGTTGTTCCACTGTGGTGACCCTAACAGGGAGAAGAAAAAAGAGGATATTTCTCATTTATGAACTTCACATGGGTGTCCAGTGATTCTTGTCTTTCTGAATCTTCTTTATTGACTCCATTGTAGATATGTGTCTGCTTTTCCAGTTATTTGCCAGATTGCCTTACACTGTGAGTTCTATACTGACTTTTCTTTCTCTTTTCACAAAGATACAATTACTACAAAGATGTTCACTCAACATAAACTCTGCACTACTGAATCTCAGACTTACTACATCCCACTGCCGCTACTGAATCTCTAACTTAAAATCTCCCACTGCCAGTACTGAATCTCCAACTATCTCCCACTGCCACTACTGAATCACCTACTTACTATATCCCACTGCCCATAATCCCATTGCTAAAAAAAGTACTAATTCCAAAACTAGAATATGTATTCCCTCTTCTATCCCTGCACTCATCATAGAAGATCCGTAAATTACAAACCACAGAAAAATATTCAGATTTGATTTACTACCAGACACAAATATGTATCACTGCACCCTATTAGAATGACTCCAATGGCTATCCAAAACAAGCAGGGCAGTTTTTCTTTATGCTACCACAATTTACAAAACACATAACACTGGTTACTGTGCTCCTTAGAAAAAATTAATTCCAAATAGGGAAATAAATTACTCTGAGGAGAAATGAGGACAACTCACTTACTCTGGTCCGACCAAAATTCAAAACTACCATCAGGGAAGGACCATTCTCCAGAATGTGCCCAGAACTGTAGAACAACACTCTCAAATGATATTAAAAGTAGGGAGTTGTGGTTTTCTGGCAAATCATTGGCAAGTCATTGAGGGTTCAAGTCAGAAAATAAAGACAGACTTTTGAGTTTCAGACGTCATATCCTTCGGAAAATTCATGCTAATGCAAAACCTTTTACATCTATAAGAGCAATATTTTTAAAATGTTCCTATTTTTGGATCTTTGTACCCCACCCATTATTTATGGCTTTGTCCTGATTTCTTGCTCTAAGAGGTTGAGAGATATGATTGCATTCCATGCAGTACATAACTGAGCAAGCTTTTCTTTGAATTGCCAGTACCATGTGTGTGTGTGTGTGTGTGTGTGTGTGTGTGTGTGTGTGTGTGTGTGTGTGTGTGTGTGTGTTTCCACAAACAAACAGAACCTAAGTACTGCACACATTGTTTTTAATCCCACCCATTGTCTTTGCATGAGTATGTTGTTGGAACCAGAGTCTATATCTGCCAACCTGATCTTTCTATGATGTGTTTGATCAGAATATTATTGGTGTCGATATCTTTAAATATAAACTACTTATGCATCAGCAAATTATGGCTGGCCATTTTCAGATGAATATAGCAATAAAACATGCAACTTTCTTTGGTTTGCTTCAACATGCTCACTCTTCCAAAGCAGCATCTTTATTGAAATCTGATAGCTTTATGTTTCCTTTATCACTTTTTACTTGCTAAGTATTCCACTTTATGTATTCAGACCCACCGAGCGATGAGCTATTCATTCAGAACACCCCTATATTTATTATAATGTCATGGTTTCCCAAAAATGTATTTTATCTGTTTCATTTTTATCTATTTAACAGGGTCTATAAAGCAGAGAGCTCTGACATCAGTAGTTTTATCTTAAAGAGAACTGTCTTACTTTTTAATTCATTAAATAAGTGAATGATGACAAATGCAATGATAGGATGTACTGCCAGCCATGCCAGGAGAAGTAGGGCAGTAGATGTGTCACATATGCCAGCACAGCTAGCTGGAAGTTTGTAAAGAATTATATGTCATTTGTATACTAAACTGATTTGTACAGATGCTTGTGTTGAAAAATGTATTTGTAAAGCTGCTTGTGTTAAAATGTATCGACAGTGTGCCCTGCTGGAAAGAAAAGAAATGTACATGCGTTATTGTAACTGAATTAAATGCATATGCTTCAAAAGAGGATACTGGAAGAGCAGAGGTTAATCACAATGCAGCTGCACCAAACTTTAGAATATATCTGAAATTAAATTACTTTATGGATTAAGTCATAAAGGTGTTATCCCACAGTTTTGAATGAAGCCAGAGACGCAATGTCTGTAAGAAGTCTGGCTTAGTAGCTCTGTAAGAGGAGCAGAAGTGTTATGGTTTTATGACTTCCAGGAGCAGCAGCAGATGTTAGCAATGCTCTTATGTGTGTATGGTAACATGTAGGTGCTAAAATCCTAGCAACTTCTAGTGATGGGGGAGAGTGCGGGAAACAGAGTCAGATGACCTGATGTGTGTGATGTCATTCTGTAAGCCAGAAATAATATTTAGATATTAGTAGGACATTGCTCTCAGTATTCTGTATTCTGTCTTGAATCTGACAAGTACCACTCACACCCACATCATCTTGACTTGTTCTATTCAGTAAGTAGGAACAGTAATTCTCTTTAGATTAGTCAGGTAAATATAGTGGGATAAGAAGTATTGTTTTTCTGTAACTGTGTGACTCTATTCAGCTGTGTTATTGTCAATATTTCCTGTGAGTGAAACTCTAGTATTTATTGTAAATAGATATACAGTATCCCTGGATAAGGTGTTTCCCCCATTATATGTAACTGCCATCAAGGCACAAAATTATGTTCTCTTTGGTGTTTAGTGTTTCCTTTCCTAATCTCTGTACTTTTTAAGTGCCATTCAGGCACAAGTTTGAAAACTTCTCCCTGGTGGATAGTGATTCCCCCACTTAATGTTGTAGGCTGTGCTTGTTAGTTCAGAGGTGTCTGGAAATATATCAGCCACCCCAACCCAGTAACCCATGCACACAAATATTCATTCCATACACACACACACACACACACACACACACACACACACACACACACACACACACACATGCACAAACAGCCCCCTCTCCACCTGATCACACTCATGAACAACCTCATCCATTCACCAATATACATATACCTTACACCCTCGCTTACTCACTCTATTGCTACCTCCCAAGTTGACACACACTCACTCATACACTCACACATGTATCCCCTCACATAGACAGAAGTCCACACACTTAATACTACCGTGCCAGTACACTCCCTACATATACCTCTATTGCAATGGATGACCTTGGCCAAAAAAGCCATGTTCACTATTTTGAGGAGCCAGGAGTAGATGTGCTAATCTCTGCAGCTGAATGATTCACTGAATCACTTGCATACGTAGACACCTTATGACAGGAAGATCTGGGGAATGCACATGGCTAATTAGAATTTAACTTTCTCTTGGACTGCCTCATTAGCATATAGTACAGCCGCAGAGGCATTCCACCTTGATAATGCACTTCTTTATGCAAAAGCACCATGGTAGGGCTGTCTCTGAATTCCAAAAGGTTACTGCATGGTGTACACATTGTGAACAACTCAGGGCAGCCTTTATGAATTTGTCCCAGTCTTTATACTTTACAAATAAATAAATGTAGTTTCTATGTACAATATATGCAATTATAATAGAGTCACAAGTTCACATCACAATATTTGTTAAAATTAAACTGATATTGTGGGAAAATTCTTAAGTAAAGCTTTTATTTTGTCCTGGATTTTCTACATGCATAAAAATTTAAGAAAATTAATTAAGGATTTTAAGTTTTAGGTTTAGCAGAATGAATTATTAGATAGTTGGAGTTTGTACATAATGTGTAACGACTAGGAAAGAAAACTAGATATAAGTGCGGTATAGCAGTTAAGATAAGAAGAGAAGGGGAAAATAAGGACGCTAAGTGTGTGAAATTATTGTTAAACTTTATTACCTTATTTCTTATTCTGGCACGTGCTACTTAACTAATGACTGAGACATTTATATGGGTAGCTATGCTAGCACATAGACTGTCCCATGCAGTTGTTAGTGTTTTAGGTTCTTCAAGATAATTCTGCAAATGTTTTCTAATTTTATGTTGCTCCTGAACTTTCCTTTGACCACTATATTTCTATTCTGATTGGAAAATCATTCTTTCTTACACAGCACATATTTTGGGGTACCTTCTCAAGGTTCAAATAAGTTATTCATTCCTCATTAAGCCCATCATTAAATATAAATTCCCATTCGGCATCCAGCCTTCTAAATGCATAGACTAGTTTTATAGACCTCAGATTAGTTGGGGTATTTTGCAGGCACCCTAATGTTTATGAACATCAGGCTTGATTTTATCCACTGCGTTTCTATAGTATAGCCAAACAATCCACTTATACTATTTTGATGAGGGCAAAAAAAAGGCCAAAACATGCATGTCTTCATGAGTGAGGTTTGGCTTTATTGGCCTGAACGTACTCATAAGACTTAAAAAGTAAAAAGTTGTGAGCTTTCAGAAACCAAGTAGCTGAAACACCTGGATGTCCTTATGGGGGTCATTTATGTATATCCCATTTCCTCTGCTACAGGAGTTTTAAGGTTTTACATAATGAAGACTCTAGCTTGGCTGGGTCTTTCTTGCAGTTTTTACTGAATGGATTGTCTGTGTTACTTTTTTGTCCTTTGGTCTGAATTTTCTTACTTAGACTATTTCATGTCTTAGTACACTAAAAGCCCTATTCCTCTATTCATTCACCCATAGATTCCTGAAGAGTGACCTCTGCTTAACCTTTCAGGCTGTGAATGGTTGTGAACTCTTTGAACTCTTCAACTAAACAAAGTAAATTTCCACTCAAGAGACCTAAATCTATATCACAATATTAACAATACTAGCTGGCCCAAGAATGGCACTTCCCTGACAACTTTTTTTAGTACTGTGGTTATGGATCTGGGAACCTGTCTCAACAATGAACTGTCCTTTGATCGCACGTCCACTTTTGCAAGGAAGCCCTTTTTTATTGCACAGCTTATATTTAAAATTATTACAGCTAGATTGAATCTGGTGGTACAGTAAGATGCTGTCTGGTTTGATTCTCAGTTAGAGCGAAGGTTGTGCCTGCCAATCATTAGCGGACGGAGTTCGCTGTAACTGGGAAAAATCCGAAAGACACATACAATTACAGCTAGATCGAGGGGTGTAATCATTCCACTGTACTCTGTTGTCATTAGCTGATCATTCAATATAATACCCTTTTCAGTATGTACCTGAAAGATGCTGGGTGAGATAGGGGAGAAATGGCTCCAGAGGATACTCATAGCAGTGTGGAGAAAAAGGCGTATCTCAGATGACTGGAGAATAAGCATGCTTGTGCCAGAGTACAAGAACAAAGGGGACATCCACAACTGTGGGGAGTACATCGATGTCAAACTCCTGTCACATTGCATGACATTTCTGGAGAGGGTGATTTATAAATTGGATATGCAGAGTAGTAGAATGTAAGATGAGAGATGAGCAGTTCAGAGTCAAATCAGGATGCAGCAAAACTGACCTGATGTTTGCAGTGAGACAGCTAGTTGAGAAGAAGCTGGAGATGAAGAAAGAGTCCAACTGGGTATTCCTAGATTTGGAGGAAGCATATGACAAGATCCAAAGAAAACTGATTTGGGCAGTACTGCTGTGGTTATAAGTCCCAGAAACATTGGGAGAATTAGTGCAGGCTATGTACAAGGACCCAATGACTCGTGTGAACAGCATTTGGTCTCACACAAGGGTTCCCAGTGGGAGTGGGTGTAGACCAAGGTTCATCTCTGAGCTCACTACTGTTCATACTAGTGATGGACTACATCAGAGAACAGGTTGAAGGGAACAAGAACTTCAGCAAAGGGTGGGGAAATGGAATAAAAAGCTGAAGGCACATGGGATGAAACTAAGTACAGATAAGACAGTGGTAATAGCAGCAAATTGGAGAAATCAGAAGAAACTGAAATATGAGATAGAAGGGAAGATAGTGGAACAGGTAAATAGCTTCAACTATCTGGGAGAGGTGGTTTATAATAAAGGAAGTCTGGATGAAGAGGTCAAAGCTAGAATTACAGGGGCTGCAGGTGTAGTGTATGACAGAAGAATGACAAAGAAGCTGAAAAGTAAGATGTACAACACAGTGGTGCAACCAGTACTACTGTATGGTACAGAAACCTGGGCAGTAAAGGCAGAACAGTTGAAGAAGCTAGAGGTGATGGAAATGAAGTGCCTGAGAAAGGTGACAGGATGCACTCTGTGGGACAGACGAAGAAATGAGGACATAAGAGCAGAAGCCAAAGTAGCACCAATTGCAGAAAAGATCAAAGAGAACAGATTATGATGGTTTGGGCACATGTGTAGTAAAGCAGAAGACAATCTGGTGAGGAGGATTTGGGACAGACAGGAAGAAGGTAAGAGGAAGTGAGAATGTCCAGGAAAGAGGTGGATGGATTGTGTGACAGAAGATCTGTGACAGTCAGGCATGAGTGACAAAGAAGGCAGGAGTGCGGCAGTGAATCAAGAGAGATGGTGACAGTTAACATGACACCCCGACCCCATGTAGAAAATGGGAAAAGGGGGTTGATGATGATGATGATGATTTCAGTATGTACCTGCCCAAACACTTGTCACAACTGGAATGACCACAATGTTTTCTCAGTAAAAAAAAATCAAAGGCCTAAATCTTAAAAACTATGAAGACCATCTTAATGCCTTGTCCCTCTTCTCAGTATCACACAGGCTACTGAGAGGAAACCTCTGCCTCACGTTTAGATCCTCAACAGTCCCTATTCAGTCAGACATTTATGCATTCACAAGACCAGTGGTATCATAAACACCAACTTAAGGGATCTTAGGGATAGGTTTTGTATCACAGAGAATATCACTTCTATGGAATCATCTTCCATTCCACATAAAGCAAAGTACCTTCTCTTACTCTGTTTGAATGTAATTTGGATGAAAGGATGGGTAACCACAAATTCACCCCTGGTTTAGCACCCCTGTCCCTTATGGATAGAGGAAACATGTAACTGCCCAAGCATATCCTTGTTCAGCACATTTCTGAGTTATTCTTATCAAAAGGTAAGGGTTAAAACCTACCATAGGATCTAAACTTCTTAAGATCCTCACCGATCAGTAGCGTAGCAAATATGTATGAACTTATAAAACCAGTTTGGATGACTGGATTGGATGTCATAAATTTTCACCTGGGATATGCAGGGAAGATCTACTGACTGGGGATACTATTACTCTGTTACCACTGGTGGGGGACACGGATAAACTAACTGAAGACTTCTGGTCTTAAGCTTAGTGTAAACCTCTAAAATTATCAGGGTGAAAGGAGTATGATCCATCACATCAAACGTACCAGTATTAAAACCTCACTGCACTTGAATACATTCATTCTAAGAATGCTGCCAGGTCACAACAGTGTATGTATGCATGATCATTGAAATTGCTACACCCAGTGATTACAATGTCTTACACACAGGGAGGTACAAAGTTATAAAATACCACGATTTGCAAGCAGAAACTAGAGAAATATGGAAGAAAGACACTTAGACAGTTCCCATAATAGTAGAAGCAACAGGTTTAATGAAAAAGAATTTATAATTATATAAATGAATTAAGGAAGGAGGCAATTCTGCACATTACAGGACCTGAGAAGAACACTTTTAGCTGACTTCAGAGACTGAAGCAATACTGATTTCATGAACTTTAATCATAGCCTGACTTTGGAATGGTCCCATTCCTGTTGTAGTATTAGAAACCCCAAACACTTGGGGAAATCAAACATAATAAAATAAAAAAGACAGCTGAGTGCACAGGTCCCAAGATAAAAAAGTGTGCACACTGGTGCCCGATTGGAAAAAATGCAGTGAAAAATCCTGAACACATGGAAGTATTCCTACAGCAGGGTTAGGCCAGGCTCAGAGGGAGAATATCCCTCCGTGGTAGAAGAAAGAAGTAGTCCACAAACACTAAAACTGACAGGCCATAAAAACAGCCATAAAGATGACAAAGTAGGCTACTGAGGATAAGAACAAAAATATGTATTGTTACTTTTATATAAGAAACACAGAATTTCCAAATAGAAAGATTAAGAGAGAAATTAGAGGAAAGAATGCACATGAAAAACTGTCAAAAGTTTCAAATAAAATTTTGTATTCATTAATACAGCAGAACCATCAAAAGCATTAGCTAGATGAGGAAAAATTGGTTGGCTTCAATAAAGAAAGCACAGAGGAAGTGTGAAAATATAAAAATCAAAACCCACAGATTTTTGAAAGGTTAAAAAAACATGGACATGGGAAGAAAAATAGATCTGACATGGTACAATATTTATGCAAAGGAGAAAGCCAAATTAATCAATACAAAAAACAGTTCCAAAGATATATGAAGAAAAATGTAGGCAAAGGCACTTGGATGTGGAAAATTTCACAATACAAAAAACAAAAATAGGAATTCAGAAAAGACGATTAGTAAAGCAGAAGTCAAACTAATAGAAACTGAAGTTATGGATTATCTGTGAGGTGAAGGATTTGTGTGTAGAATCCAGTACAGGCAATGTTGCAACTTGATGGAATTATGGGTCCCCATATTAAGGAGCAGCAGGTGGAGCAGGAGGAATCTGAAGAAGCTTTACCACAAGGTGATGACCTGGAACATTCTGTAGGAGAACAGTGCTAAAGTCCAGCTGAAGTTACACAGCAAGGAATGGAGCAGGAAACACTGGCACCCCTGATGCATGTAATGTTGTGGAGTGATGGGCCAATGGGTACCAGTATGAAGTAGCACATGAAGCAGGGTGCATCTGAAGTGGATATGTCAAAAGAAAATGTTATGGAACTTTCTGTGGAATACTCACAGGAAACAGAGAACAAAGAAGATAGTCTCAGTCCATCCAGAAGAAAACAGTTTAAGGCAAGACTTGCTTGATTTAACAGCGATGGATAGACATATTAAGAGAGATGAAAGAGGTAGATTACAGAAAGTAAATAACATCCAAAATGTTAGAGGATTGGTAAAACAGATGAACACAGTAATCAGGACTAATAAAAGAAATTCACATGATGTAACAGAAAGTAATAGAATATATTACTGTGCAGCTAAATTAATAAAGGATAAACTGTCACCACAAAAATGTAGAGCAACAAAGAAAAGGCGGGAATAAGTAAAACGCCACCATAGAAGCATCAAATAGAGAAAATTATAAAGCAATTAAGACAAGAAGTATCACTGTTAGAAAATATGTTGAAAAGGGAATCGGTCTTCAAAAGATGAAAGATGTGGTGAAAGCAATGCACAGTATCGAAACAGATCAGAATCCATCACACCATTGCCAATAATAAACTAAAAATATCAGTACAAGCATAAAAACATAGAAGATATGCAGATAAATAGAAAGGAAAAAAACAAAATAAGGAATTAATTGATGACCCATAAAGATTTTATAGGGAACTGAAAAAGAAAGCAAAAGGAAAGAAACACCACAAAAATAAAAATAAAAACAGAAACATTTTGGAGAAATATTCAAGCAGACTTTGTTGAACATAACAAGGATGCCAAATGAACAGAAGAATTAAATGAAACCACAAGGAGTTCTAATGCAAAGGATATGAAATTGGGTGAAGTAACAGCCAGAGAAACTGAGACAAAATTAGTAAATGCTCCTAAATGGAAAACCTGTGGCACAGACACAGTACACAACTTCTGGCTAAAGGTATTAACATCTTTACACAAAGATTTAGCCCTGAATAAAAATTATTTATATGCACATCCTGAACAGATACCAACCTGGTTAACAACAGGAAAAATTATGCTTTTCTTAACAGTGAATGTCAAGACATCCTAAAAACTATATTCCAATAACTTGCCTCCCTACAATATACAAATTATATACTGGAATTGATGCAGACAGAGTTTATAGTCATTTAGGAAAATTAGTTATGGCAACAGAACAAAAGGGTAACAAAGGAAAGCCATATGGAAGAAAGGATCATTTGTTGCTAAATAAAGGCATAATATGGAATTATAAAAAAGGGAAGAACCTAAGTATGGCATGGATAGATTACAAAAAAGCATTTGATGGCATCCCAAATTCATGGATAAAGGAGTTCTTGCAGATGTATAAGATACACCCTACACTGATCAATTATATTACAGTGACCATGAAACAGTGACAAACCTCTTTGTAGATGAGCCATGACAAAGGACAAATTATTATCCCAAAGATAAAGATTCAAAGGGGAATATTTCAGGGTGATTCTTTTATCTTTTTTCTTTGTTTTGTCTTGTGCTTAACCCACTGAGCTGTTTACTTAACATATTAGGCTATGGTTACTGTTTGGCTCCCAGAAATTAACCTTGTTAAATGTGTTCTCATTTACTTTTTGTGGATAACCTAAAACTGCATTGTTCGTCATATAGGAAGTTGAAAGCACAATTACAAATTGTTAAAATTTTCTCAGATGATATAATAATGACATATGGTCTTGTTAAGTGTGCAAAAGCAGCATTTAAAACAGGAAAGCTACAGCACCAAGAAAGCATCCATCTGGAACATGAATGTGATATAAAAGAACATGAGCAGGAGGGAGTGTATAAATATTTGGGAATAGATGAAGGATGGTCAATAAAACATGAACATATGAGAATAAATCTTGGTAAGAAATACGTCAGAAGACTAAAACTAGTATTAAAAACTGCCTTGATATCAAGGAATAAAATCCAACCTTTAAATCAATTTGCTGTTCCTGTCCTAATTTACAGTTTTGGGTGACTGGCTGGCCCCAAAATGTATTGGATCACTTGGACAGGAAAACAAGAAAATGCTTCAAGTTATCAACTGATATATAAAAATCAGTATATACCAACATTATGTATTCCTCACTCTGAAGGAGGTATGGGTCGCCTCGAAATTGATAACATGTATACATCTGCAGTCACGGGACTGTATACATATCTGCTGACCTCATCAGATCCAAACATAATGAAAGTTTTAAAACATGAAGAGAAAACATGAAGAGAAGTTTAAGAAGACATCTTCAATATAATATGGGAATGGAAATCAAACCAAAAGCAGAAAAAAACATCAGACAACACTTGAATGTGCCAAAAAAAAAAAAAAAAAAGAAAAGAAAGAATATAAGGAAAAACATCAGATGAGAAACAAAGAAAATTGGAAAAACCATAAATACAGGCACAGTACAGAAACCTCCTGGAACAGCCTCATGTTGGCCAAGATTTGACACAAGAATGATTAGGGAGAGGTCAATTGAAACCAAAAAATGAAAGGCTAATAATGATGGCCCAGGATAGTGGATTACAAAGATGTTGATTTACAATGTCCATTGAAAAGATGGGAGAAACAGACAAATCCAGGTTCTGTAAACAACAACTGGAAACAGTCACACATCTTGTTGCTGGGTGTGATGGTTACTTGACAGAAGCTTTTTTACTGAAATGCATAATAATCCAGTCCTGCTGAACAGGGACACAGAAGTAAATATTGTGGGAAAAAAAAATTTCCAAATTGTTTGTTATAAGGGCTTGCATAGGCCTTAGGGCCGATAGCCTAGTACCAACTAATGAACCTATGAGCCTATGTGGCAAGGCTGTTTCATTGGGATTGTGCAAGTGGTATAATAAAGAATTAGCTGAGAAGCATTGGAAACATCAACCACAAAGCATTATAGTGAATTCTCATCATCAGGTCCATTTTCTTCCATTTTTTACATGGGGTTGGGATATTGTGTTAACTGTCACCATCTCTCTCAGTTCAATGCCACATGCCTGCCTTCTCTGACACTCATGCCTGACTGTTGCAGAATGTCTTTCACACAATCCATCCACCTCATTGTTAGATGTCCCTGATTCCTGTTACCCTTTTCCTGTCTGTTCCAAATCTTCTTCACCAGATTGTCTTCTGGTTTTCTGCACATGCGTCTGAACCACCATAATCTGTTCTCTTTGATCTTTTCTGCAATTGGAGCTACTTTGGCATTTGCTGTTGTGTCTCATTTCTTTATCTGTCCCACAGTGTGCATCCCACCACCCTTCTCAGGTACTTCATTTTGTTCACCTCTAGTTTCTTCAACTGTTCTACCTTTACTGCCCATGTTTATGTACCATACAGTAGTACAGGTTGCACCACTGTCTTGTACACCTTACCTTTCAGCTTCTTTGGCATTCTTCTGTCATAGACTACACATGAGACTTTATGCCATTTGGCTGCAGCCCCTCTGATTCTAGCTTTGACCACTTCGTTCAGACTTCCCTTCTCCTCAACCACCCCTCCCAGATACTTGAAGCTGTTTACCTGTTCCACTATCTTCCCTTCTATCTCACTTCTCAGCTTCTGATTTCCCCAATTTGCTGCAATTACCATAGCCTTATATGTCTTCAGTTTCATTCTATATGCCTTCAGTTTTGCATTCCATTCCCCATCCTTTGTTGAAGTTCTTGCTCAGAGTCTGCCTGTAATGCCACATTGTCTGCACACAACAACTTTGTTGATCTGTCCCCTCCAACCTGTTTGTTAATGTAATCCATCACCAGTATGAACAGCAGTGGGCTCAGAGCTTAACCCTGGTGCACAACCACTCCCACTGGGAACCCCTCTGGGAGGCCAAACACTGTTCATACTTGAGTCATTGGATCCTTGTACATAGCCTGCACTAATTCTACCAGTGTTTCTGGGAATTTGAACCACCACATATTGCCCAAATCAGCTTCCTTTGGGACCTTGTCATATGCTTTCTCCAAGTCTAGGAATGCCCAGTTGGACTCTTTCCTCATCTCTAGCTTAGAGAATGATAAAGTTTATTTCACATGGGATCAACTTTATCAACAGTTCAAAAAACAGATGCAATAAAAACAAGTATAGTAGTCTATGAAAAAAAGTAGCACTGATCATTGAAATTGCTATACCTAGTGATTACAGTGTCTAACGTACAGAGAGACACAAAGCCATAAAATACCAGGATTTGCAATCAGAAACCACAACATTGTGGAAGAAAGATACCCAGACAGTTCCGTTAGTCATAGGAGTAATGGGTCTAATAAAAAAAATAATTTGTAGCTTTACTTAGATATGCTACCAATACAAGTAACTCTGTATAAATTACAAACGCAGACAGTTCTGGGCACATTGTGAGTGCTGCAAAGAGCACTCTTGGTTAACATAAAAGAATGAAGCAGTACTAATGTCATGAACTCTAATTGTACACTGACATAGGAATGAGATCCATTCTCATCATCGTATTGGAATCCCAAATGACTTGGAGAAATTAAACTGACAGCATGTGAATAAAATCCAAGATATACATCGATTTGCTCTTCTTGTTTTAAATTACCAGTTTTGGGGTGATAGACTGGTCCCAAAAAGTACTGGATCAATTGGACAAATAAACAAGAAAAATGCTTTACACTTAGAAAATGATATATGAAAATCAGTGCTTACCAGGACTGGGAAAGGGGTCTAGTCTCATCATGGTATTAGAAACCCAAAAGACTTGGAGAAATTAAATTGAGTAAATTACAGAGAAAAACAACTGGACTCTGATTACAGATGTCCAATGAAGACTGTCCATTTTAATAAACAATATAAAAGCTGATAAGCTAGTGATTTTTTTAAATTTAACATCATATTACCAGGCAGGCTAATCCATATAGACTATTTTTATCTGTGACCTGACCCAAAATGAAAGATGTGTATGGATGTAGGTAAGTCAAAATTCTGGACACAGCTCAGTGGTGAAGCACGAGATATACTGGCATATTTGCTAAGCTAGCATATGTCTTAGTTTTAGAAACACAGAATTCTGAGACCAAACTTTCAAAATTAGGTGGGTGATTATTATGAAGCACATTGTTAAAATTCAGAGTTATAAATCATACTTTAAATGGTACAGAATGTAAATCCCCCTGCATGGGTAGTGGAAGAAACAAAGCCTTCCTCAGGAAATGGCCATCCAAACAGGCAGTAAGATAGTAAGCACAATATAGTATTGATGGGTCACTGTATATAAACACTGTAGGTCCAGAATGCAGTTTCCCAGGATAGTTAACAGGGTAATGACTGGTGTCGAATTTGCAGGAAATTCAGAAAGTTATGTAGGCATGTTTAAGAACTTGGCCAGTCAGTTGGAGAAAATGTATAATGGATGCACAAAAGGATGTCATGAATGGGAGGAAGTGGGCATTGACAGGGGCCTTGTAGGATAGATTCATGTAAGGCAGGCAGTATTATATATATAAGAGAAAGCAGTAGATAAACTGGGAATCATACATGACCCCTAACATGGAGACCTTGGACCAATTAACCCGTAGACCCACTAGGGGTGCAAATATCCTTGACTTGGTCCTCACAAACAAGGCAGAATATTTCACCCTCCCCATACCTCTCAAACAGTACAAGAAATACGGACAAAGCCTGACAAAATGGGGGTACAAAGACTCAAAAATAGGGATAGATTTTAAATATTGCTCTTATAAACTGTTAATGGTTAAGAAGAGGTGAATTTAAACTAAAAGAAGAAAGGTTAATATTGGCAGCCCAAGATAGTGGACTGCATACACTTTGGTTTCTAAAGTCCATTGAAAATGTGGGAGAAACAGACAAATGTAAGTTTTGTAAAACAGAATTGGAAACAGTCACACATCTTTTTGCTAGCTGTGATATACTAATGGTAGAAGAACAGTATACTGTTGCATTGGGGATTGTGCAAACATTATAATACTGAAGTAGTTGAAAAACATCCGAAACATGAGCCTCAAAGCATTATAGAAAATGATGAAGTTTGCATCACATGGGATCATCCATTACCAACAGTTCAAAAAATAGATGCAAGAAAACCAGATATAGTAGCCCATGAAAAGAAGACAAAAATAGCATTGATCATTGAAATTGCTACATCAGTGATGACAGTGTCTTGCATAGAGAGAGACAAAAAGTCATAAAATACTAGGATTTGCAGGCAGAAATTAGGGCAATTGGTTAGAGGGATAGCCAGACAGTTCCAATAGTAGTAGGAACAACGGGTCTTATAAAAAAGAATTTACTATCATACTTAGATATGTTACCGATATTTGTTGCCTCACAGCAAGAGGTTCTCAACCTCGATTCTCAGCTGGTGTGCAGATTCTCTCTCATGGAGTGTGTGCTCATCCTCCCTCCCATGGCAAGTGGTGTTCCGAACATGCAATAATGGGAATGTGCCGTTGGAAGGTTTTGGGCATTGAGCTGGCTGCACCATAAAACCTAACTCTAACCATTAGTGGACCGGAGTGAGTTCGTGAGACCCCTAACTGGGAAAAGCTGAAAGACAAACTTAGATATGTTACCGATACATATCGCTCCATATGAATTGCAGAAGGAGTCATTACTGGGCACATTGTGAGTGCTCCGAAGAAGTATATATATATCCGGCATTATTCCAGTATTGCTGGAACTAAATTCATCCTTGAGTCCTGGTGACTACCTTCACATGGTGGATCTTGTTTTCACAAAATTTCACCAGGATGTCAATGATATATAGACTGTATTTTATATATAATTTAGAAAGACAGGTTAAAAAACAAATAAGACAAATGAGTGCATAGGTCCCAGGATGAAATGGCGCCAAATCCTGGTGTATGCACTGATGTAAGGTGTGGAAAAAAGTCAATGTAGAATCCTCAGGACATGGAAACTTTCTTGCTACATGGCTAGGCCAGGCTCAGGGGAGAAATGCATCCCTGTGCTAGAAGAAAGAAGTAGATCATAAAAATCACAATAGCTGTCAGGGTAAAACAGAATCATAGAGATGAGAAATCTATTAAGGATAAGGAATAAATTATGCATTGTTACTATTACACAAGAAGCCCAGAATTTCCAGACAGAGGATAGTTCAAAAGATTAAAAGAGGAATTAGTGGAAAGAAAAATACCCACACAAGAAAGACTGCCAAAATCTACAAATAAAAATGTATGTTCTTTAACAGAATAGATCAACAAGAAACATTATACAAAGAAACATTGGGTTGTCTGGAAAAAGAAGTGACAGAGTAAGTAAGGAAGTAGAAAGAACAAAAACAGAGCTTTTTGAAAGGTATAAAATGAAACATGGATATGAGAAAGAAAAAAGACATCTGATGTGGTGCCTTATCAATAAACTTTGTAATTATCAAGATCTGCACTTTATGAAGGTGGATAAAGGGAACAAACTTGATATTATGGAAATGGTTAAATATTACTTTCTGATAAAAATAATTATACAAAAGTGTCCAAAGATTTTATGTGACGTGGCTTTCATAATGTTGATTTAATATTACTTGATTTATTACAGCAAGGTTCTACTGATGTCGATTTGTTTGCTTTCTTACAAGTTAAGCAGTCTGAACTTGGCAAAAGTTTTACTAAACCTAAAAATTCATAAGCATAGTGAAGATCTGCTGTTCAAACCAATAGTTTCTGCACCAAGCATCAAAACTGCTAGAATCACAGCTTATTTGGATTCAGTGTTAAATCCTATAGTACAAAACAGTTTATATTCCCCCGGATTTATGAAGCCCTTTATAGCGTGCATGATTAGTTTACGAGCTATTTTCGGCAATATGGTCGACGTGAGATCCAGGAACGAGCTCCTGGATGTGCACATGAGCTCTTAGGCTAATCCTGCAGGAACCAAGCTCCTGTATGCAAATTACCCTCATTTGCAGGTGAAAACCATGCAAATGAGGGTAATATGTGATCCAGGAAGCCGTCCGTGCAGAACAAGTGCAGTGTGCAGAAATGTACTCGGTTAGTAACCAAGTACAGTTCAGCAATCTACAAAACGGAGCTATGACAACTCCAAATAAAGGCTGCATATCATTGAGGAAGCATGCCAATGTCCAAGTAGAAGGCCATTGGCATTGCAAAATGTAAAAGAAAAAAAAATAAACAACTTTTAATTTTATCTTCGCCGATCTCGCCTGGTTAAGCATAGGGCAACGACGCGCAAATGGGATCGGGAGGAAATTAATAAAATAAACCTAAAATAAGCCTTCTAACTAAAATCAGTATTCTGCCATGTAAGTCAATGGCAGTTAGAAGACAACCTTGCCAGTGTGTAATGGTTGTTAAGGGGGGAGGCTGTGTGGGACATGTAACTATGTATTAGCAGGCAATCCTATGCAAATGAGGGAAGGGTTAGTGAATCCCAGATTTTCCCAGGGTGTGAGGCAGGTCCCAAGAGTGTAAGAATATAAAAAGCTGGGTGCAAGACTAGGATATAGGTGACATCATGGGTGGGGTGTCAGGCATACTATAAGTGGATTGGAGACCTGTGGCTCGGGATTGCTCCTAGCGTAGCACAGCTAAAGTAACATTCAAGGAACACATTTATGAACACCAGTATGCCATAGGCAAAAGTAAACTGGACAATGCACTAGCCAAACATGTAAACGAACACAACACACATAATTTTGGATACATGGTCATTGACCAAATACCCCAGGACCCAATAGGGGGTCCTTGCACATTACTATTAGAAGCAAGAGTTATATTGGCAGATTTTGATGAACGCATACAATTTTCCAGGATTGAATGAAACATGTACGATTTCTAGTATTTTAAAACTTAAAACTTTGCACAGATGACTGGAGTATTAACCACATATGAGTTGTGACAAAGTGCGGGGAGTGATAAGGTCATCACTTAACTGGCGTATACTTCAAGTTAAAGTTGTTCTTGGTTGTTTTATTGTAAACAGCACGATTCTTTATTGTAACATAGACTACTTGCTTCCACTTAGAATGAGAATGTTACTTTATTTTCCTTGTATTGTTTTTATTTTTTTCTACTTCTTTTGTGGCCTTGATAGTAATTGTTGCTCAAAGGGAATGTACTAGTCATTGTATGGTACAATAAGTGGGGTGGGTAGGATGTATTCTTCATTGTTGAAAGAAGCAATGGCACTAAAGTGTAAAATAGGACTGACGTCTTTAAGTGTAAAATGTGCATAGATCCTTAATTGGATTTCACTGGGTGGGTTGGGATCACATGACAATGTATTCATCTATTTAAAATGTTTTAAGACAGATTTTACTTGCATCTGAAGAAGTCTTTGTATTTAACAAGACGAAAAGCGCTTCATGTTTATCATGTATTTTTTTAGTAAACGTTTATAGAGTGAATCTACTTTGTCCTCTGCCTTTTGTTTGCCATTTTTTGGTTTTTGGACTTTTGAGAAGTTTGTTTTGTTTGCCATTTTCTTGTAGCACAGCTAAGCTAGGGGTGTGTCTAAACCTGCCTAGCACTCTTTACAAAGTGTAAGCGGGTGTGTGCGCCACACACCGGGTTGTACAGGAAGAAAAAGGAAGTTAAACCAGGAAAAAGCAGCTCCATGCACATTTGAGCACTTCATTTGCACGGCGCACATATGGGCCTAAACAGGGAGGCAATGGAAAGGGAAAACAACAGTAGGAAGGTAATTAAGGAGACCTAGTTGAGCTGCTAGGTGAAATGTATCAGAATCAGCTAATCACAGAGGAAGCAGACCAGCCCAGCCCAGAACACCACTATAAACCAAGCAAACACCTATCCTCCTGGCTTTTCCACACTCTACACCACTGGTGTATACAAGTCAGGAAATTTTAAAACCAAACCTACAAAATGAGAAGGGCTGCAGCAGGCAACATAGAACAACATGTACAAGAGGCTGAGGGTGGTGAGGATGTCAATGCTGCCGAATAACCCACAGTGAGAAGACAGAGAAGAGTGTACAGACCCAGGGTAACCTACCAGGGGCTACATGAGCTGGAGATACTGGAGCGCTATAGGGTGGACAGAGACCTCCTACAACAAATCATTGAGCTGTGCAGGCCACACCTGACATACTACACTGGCCGAGGGGAACCCATCCCAGTGAATACCAAGGTATGTGTAGGCCTAGGTATACTAGCCACAGGTACCTCCCAAACTACAACTGGGGATAACATGGGCATTTCACAGGCATCAGCATCCATAGTATTCCACCAGTTCCTGGATGCCATGTCAGCACAAGCCAGTGAGCACAAATATTTCCTCAACACATGTGAGGTGTTGACCCGCAATATGCATCTCTTCCACCAAATAGCTAACTACCCTGGGGTAGTGGGGGCTATAGACTGCATGCACTTACACATCAAAGTACCACCCAGTGAGCAGGGTATTATTTATTATTATTATTTTACATTTGTTAACCGGGCTAGTCCAACTGGATACATGTCCATTTTCAGTAGAGGCCCGGGGAGAAAAGCTCCAAGTTGCAAGACAGGTGTATAATACATATTAAAAACATATACAATACAGAAAACATATAATACAAAAAAGAATTGCTGCATGACATTAAAAATATAGAGTTAGTCATCTAAAGTATAAAAAATTTACAAACAGCACTGAAAGGAAGATGAATAGAAGTATTCACCTTGATAACTAGTATTCAGGAAAGGGTATTCAGGAAAGGATAGGGCCTACATCAACCGCAGGGGCATCCCTTCCATCTACTGCCAGGTCGTATGTGATGCTCAGGGCATTATACTGAATATGTGTGCTGGCTGCCCTGGAAGCTATGACGATTCACACATATGGCAACTGACACAGCTGTACCACAGATTTGCAGATGTGGACATCTCCTACGGTCACCTAGTGGGGGGTGCTGGGTACCCACTGGAGCCATGGCTGATGACACCCATCAGAAATGCACACACACCTGAACAACAATGCCATAATGATGTACACGCACAGGCCAGACATATAATAGAGTGTGTGTTTGGGATGCTCATGTCACGGTTCCGGTGTCTGGACACATCTGGTGGAGCCCTGTAGTATTCCGACACACTAATGGATAAACCAATGAACTCCACAAAACCACGAACCAGCAAGCAGGAACACTATCAGAGACGGCTTTTTAATATAAAATGGTTTAATAAATCCAAGTAAAGTTAGCGCTTTCGGCCAAACCAATGTTCAGCCTTCATCAGACAAACAGCAGAATGCATAGTGAAAGAACTTTTTATGTTGTTGACATATGCTTGGTACCAATCAGAAACAAGTGCATTCACTAATTAAATATAGCTATGGTAACCTTAAAGAAATGCATCGCATAGCTTATAGGAAACACTAAATAGTGTTTCTTAAAACAGTTACTTGATACAATACAAAATCTTGGGAATTACTTAAACTTGAATTTTGAAATATAAAATGTGCTGAAAAGCACATCCAATGTTATATAAAAATAAACATAGACTGTAAATAAAACATTTAAAATACAAGTTACCATTGAACCTTGCATTACACGTCACATTCTTTGAACAAAAGTCGGACCCCTAGGATGTTAACTTCTCAATTTATCATATACAACTAGCGTTACCGGAAAAACAATAAACCTAAATATATATACCTATTGAAAATAAGGTTCATGTTGCCAATTCTATTCAAAAAGTAGATCCCATGTGAATACATCTAATCATAAAAATCGTGAAAATGTATATTACATAGGTATTTTGACATGTGGTTCCTACAGACCCCTTACTGATCACCTTTAAGTAAATACGTAAAGGTGCTGGTAAATGAATAATAATAAACTCAAAATTAATGATGTAATCAATCATGTTACATCTTTAGTAAAAAGATCTGTTTAGGTAATAATTTAGTATTAACTATTAACAAACCTACTTCTAAGTTGTTTGATTTAATTACCTATTGTAGGATAACCACTTAAGGACACATTTTATAGAGAGATTATCATTAATTTTTTCTTATTTAATAAATTAGAGTGTAGTACATGTAACTTATAATTATTTATTAATTATTTAATACTTAATATTTATTTGCCACCACATGAAGTAAATTAATTAAATAAATAAAATAAGTATTTATTCAAATATTTATTAAATATTTATTAAATAGATAAACAAATATTTAATATTTATTATTTATTCAGGTTATTATTTATTATTTATTTAATATTGTAACAAATAAAAAATTTTAAAATTTTAAATTATTTAATATTTCATATACATATCAAAAGTAAAACATTAAAACTACGAAATGGGCATATATAACCTCATAGGGCTATATATTGGTATGTACAACAATTTTAGTAAATTGATGTGGATATAAAATCAAATATTTTATAATTAGATAAAAATGAATAATCTTAAACAAAGAACAAAAAGTAGTACATTTCCATAAAAAGCGAACACATTAGTACAATAAAATTGACCCAATGCTTATAAGATGGTAAATACTATTCATAATAAACCTTTGACAACGCTTGCTGCTGCTTATTTAAACAAGAGAGCCCAATACAACACAAAAGAACTATTTTAGTTCATCACAGAAACAGTAACCTTACTATAAGTAAAACATTTCATATTAGAGAGAATGGGTTAAAGAATGTAAATCATGTTGCAGAATAAGGGCAACAGCTATTAATTCTCTAACTTTTAAAAAACATTTTAAGAATTTTAACATAATTTATTTCACGAAAGGAATACAACTTTAACTACAAGAATTCCTTAAAAAGTCTTAATTGAAACACTCAGATAATTAACTAAGCAACCAGGTGGTATATAAGGACGCAGGTTGCAGAGCAAAAGTATCTTGAAAAAGCCCGGGAGAGCCCGGGCGAAAGCGCTTGACTTATTGGATTATACTACTGTGGTTACATTGTTTTCTAGTGAAGAACAGAATTTTTTATACTCGTTGGCATTAACTTCATCTATCATTGTGTGGTTTACTTGTTTTACTTCAATAAATTTGGATTGCTTATAATACGCTGGTTCCGTTCCGTTTCCTGCTGTGCTGGTTTCGTACAAACCGGGAGGTTGTCCTGCATTGTTCTTGGTCACTTATTAGTTTTTTGCTACATGGCGGAAGACGTAGGAACCTCGGATTTCAACAAGACGCCCAATATTCTTATTGAAGACGATAACGGAGATGACGACGCACCGGTAACACGGGGAGAATTTAGGCAAGTGATTTGCCTACTCTCGCAACTGAGTGGGTTACTAACCAAAGACAATAGTACCAATGACAAGGTATTACCATCAAACCAACAAGAACTTTTTGCCGAAAAGGAACCGACGGTAAAAAGGAAAAGACTTTCCACAGAAGTGTTCGAAGAAGACCGGGTACACAACCAAAGTTCGCAGGGTACACGAAACAAAACCCCACACTCAAACCCGGGACAGCAGAACAACGATTTCAATTTGAAAAAATGGACAAGCAAACATTTTATGTTTGCACAAGGTACTGTAAAACATAATTATAATGTTCAAAACAACAACATTGAACATCTAGTAACTGAACTAAACAACAAATTGTACTCGTACAAAACGGCCCAAATGGAAATTGACTATTTGACTGAGTGCATAAGGGTTGAACGCATCCCAAAAGGGCTGCGGTGTAACAGACTGCCAAACAATGCACAACCGGGCACTAAGTTATTTGATGAAATTACTGCTTTGTATAACAAAACAGGGATAGAAATGTTGAGATTGATGATCAATGATTATGAAAGTAAGGCTGCAGCTCTGTTGAATGATATTGATAAATTAAATGAAAGTATAATAAATAATAGGAATTTTAGTGGGGTAAAGCGTGATTATGAACAAGCATTTAAAGAGGTAGATGATCATTGTAACAGAGTAGTTATGAGGAAAATAAAAAAACTGGAAAGAGATTTAGAAGAATATAAAAATGGTACAGCATATTGTTTTAATAAAAAAAGTAGAATTGCCTCAACAAGACCAAATTACCAGGAGGGAGTATCCAACAATGAAATTAATGGGAATGAGAATAATGAATGGATAGAGGTTCCCAGAAGGAGTGAAAGGCTTGCACAAAAAAGTAATTATGGTAACAAACAGGTTTTTCAGCAAGCACCAGGAAGACACGTGAATCGAGAAGTGAATCAGCCAATGCAAATGTGGAGCAGATTCAGGAGATAATTATTGATAATTCAGGGGTGATGGGAACAAATGACATTGAAAATCAAGATAAGAATATCCACACAACTGCCCATGTATGCACAATAGCAAAACAAGACAATCTTTCCATATACAATTTTACGGAGGTGGAAATTAATGAAACATTTTTTGAACTTTTTAAAAAGGGACTACATTTTGTACCTGATACCTCTATAAATATTACTAACACTATTATTGATTTAAAATTGTTTATGAGGCAACTAAACCTAAGTATTTATTTTGGTAATATGCAAAATAAGCAACAAGGTTTGTGCAGGAAAAGCACATTCAACCCCCCTCTACACTCTTCACTGAAGATTTATGAGGAATTAGTAGAGAATGAATTTAGAAAATTAAATAGAGAAAGTAAACACAAAGAATCTAACAACTTCCCTGATGAATATAATAGGCTATTAACATTTTTGAAAAAAGAGAGAATAAGAGTGATGAAAACTGATAAAGTGGGTGGGGTAGTGCTTATGTACCAACAAGTATATGAAACATTCATTCACAATATGTTACATGATACAGAACAATATACACAAATCTCTATAAACGAAAGAAACATAGCCTACAGTAAAATTAAGTACTACCTAGAAGATCACCTTCTGCAAGGAGCAATAAACGAACAGCTCTTTAATTACCTACTAGTAGAAAAACCACTAACTCCTATCATTTTTGGAATACCAAAAGTTCATAAGGGCCTACAACCTTTAAAGTTTAGGCCGATAGTAGCAGGGGCTAAAGGCATCACGGAACCCTTAGGAAAATACATCGACAATATGACTAAGAAATGCATAACATCATTAGAATGTATCTGCAAAGACTCATGGGAATTTTTAAAAGGAATAAAAAATGAGTTTTTTATAGAAACCCAATTTATGGTTACCATTGATATTGTTGACTTATTTCCAAGCATCCCACATGAAATAGGACTTGAATGGTTCAATGAAATGTTAGTCAAGCTTACGAACTTTAATGGCGACACCATCAGATTACTAGTGGAGTTTATGGGTATCATTTTAAACAACATTTTTTTAATTTTCAATGGAGAACTTTTTAAACAAAACAAGGGTGTAGCCATGGGAACACCGTGTGCATCAGCATATGCAAATCTTGTCTTGCACCATTGGGAACTTGAATTTATTTTTGTACCAAATTGGGTCCAATATATTGTCCACTACAAAAGATTTTTGGACGACATATGCATTTTATGGAAAGGTACTTACTATGATTTTATTAAATTTATAGATTATATCAATGAATCCACGAATTTTTTAAAATTCACTTATGAAATTAATTCCAATCAATTACACTATTTAGATATTAACTTAATGAAAAATAATGAAACCAATAACTTTGAATCTAGTGTCCACAGAAAGAGTACTTACTCCAACATGTTTTTACATTTTGACAGCAGTCACCCATACTTTCAAAAAAAGAGTATTCTTAAAGGCCAACTAATTAGGGCATCAAGAATTTGTAGTACGGACCATCTATTTCAAGCAGAAATAGAATATTTAAAAACCCTTTTCCTAGAGAAAAAATACCCTTTAAGTTTGATTAATGCTGTAATAAATGAGATTTCAATGAAAAGGAATGAAAAATATGCCCCGCTCTTAAATACTGAAACAACGAACAACATAAAAAGAATTGAAAATAAAGAAGAATATAAAAATCAAGCATTTGCATATACTTTCAGCAGTGACAACAAAGAAATAGAAGCCATTATCTCAAAATACTGGCCAATATTATCAAACAATTCGGAAATTAATAAGATGATTCCAACATTACCGAAATTTATAAGGAAGAAGAATAATAACCTTAAAAACCTGTTCGAAAAAGAAATAGGTAACAACTCAAATAATACAAAATTAATGAGGGGTACCTACAAATGTGGGGCTTGTAATCAATGTACTTTTATGTTGAATGATACAGGTTTACACTTGAAGTCAAGAAAGATAGGGCTATATTCACTAGGACATTATAATTGTAATTCCAAGGGCATAGTATACCTAGTAGCCCAGAGCCACCTGATCTCCACCCTTTTCTATGCCTCTGCTATATATACAAACCTGTCTAAAAACAACATCACCAAACTTTCTACCTGCTATAATAGTATTACTAGATTCATTACTGCTACCCCTTTTAGAACCCACCACTGTATTAACCTCAAGCAACTAGATTGGTTAGAACTCGACAACCACTTACTCTATCAACAATTAATAATCATTCATAAGACCCTCTTTTTCCCAGACGCTACCCCTAGCCTTACAAAACTGATTTCACCTTATAAAACCTAGCCACACTACGGTCGGCTAATAAACTCCTTGTAGCCTTAACCAAATCAAAGAATAAAGCTGGAGACTCATTATTTTCAAATGCTGTAGGGAAAATCTGGAATCAACTTCCTCAGGAAATAGCAAACCTAGACTCTACATTCCTTTTCAAGAAACATATCAAAGAACATCTAAAAACTCAATGGCTATGTCCTTGTACTAATCCTGACTGAAATTACTTCTGAACTACTCACAACTTTCCCCCTTGCATTTACTCCTAACTTTCCCACTATAAAACTAACTTTTATTGTTGACAGAATTATCTTTAGATTGCCTCTAACATTTTTTTTTCTCTCTCTCTCTAGCACATATTGAATGTTGTTTAGTATCTAACTGTATGTGTTCCTTAATCCATGACTGTTAAACAACTATTTTTCTGACAGATTTTGGTTCTGCTTTTTTTGGCTTTTTTATTGTTAAATTCATACAAATGTATAACTTTGTACCTATTTTATGTTGCTTATTATCTTTTATTGTTAATGATTTTTTTTTTTTTTTAATTCTTGTAATACTGTAATTGGAGCTTTTCTCCCCGGGCCTCTACTGAAAACGGATATTTGTCCAGCTAGACTAGCCCGGTCACCAAATGTAAAATAAAATAAATAAATAAAATGTCAGCATTGTTTATCTTTCTACGTAGGAAAAACAGAACGAACACTAAAAAGAAGAGTTTATGAACATTCCTACGAAATTAAAACAAAGAAAGAAACAAATGCATTCTTTAAACACTCTTTAATATGTAAACAAATGAATTTAAAATTCTTAGTACTTGAGCAGGTAAAAAATGATATTAGGGGGGGTGACTGGGAAACATCCCTGGAATACAGGGAACTAGTTTGGCAAATTAAGCTGAATGCTGCAAAAGCACCAGGGATGAATGAACAGGTCAGCATAAGTAGTGTATTAAAACAGAGAAGGGCAAAACTATAACAGAACAATGCCAATGTAAAAACACTTAGGCACTAGAAACATAGGTTTTAAATGGTTTGATGGTTTTAAATTTTGGACTTTTTTCTTATTTAATAAATTAGAGTGTAGTACATTTAACTTATAATTATTTATTAATTATTTAATACTTAATATTTATTTGCCACCACATGAAGTAAATTAATTAAATAAATAAAATAAGTATTTATTCAAATATTTATTAAATATTTATTAAATAGATAAACAAATATTTAATATTTATTATTTATTCAGGTTATTATTTATTATTTATTTAATATTGTAACAAATAAAAAATTTTAAAATTTTAAATTATTTAATATTTTATATACATATCAAAAGTAAAAAATTAAAACTACGAAATGGGCATATATAACTTCATAGGGCTATATATTGGTATGTACAACAATTTTAGTAAATTGATGTGGATATAAAATCAAATATTTTATAATTAGATAAAAATGAATAATCTTAAACAAAGAACAAAAAGTAGTACATTTCCATAAAAAGCGAACACATTAGTACAATAAAATTGACCCAATGCTTATAAGATGGTAAATACTATTCATAATAAACCTTTGACAACGCTTGCTGCTGCTTATTTAAACAAGAGAGCCCAATACAACACAAAAGAACTATTTTAGTTCATCACAGAAACAGTAACCTTACTATAAGTAAAACATTTCATATTAGAGAGAATGGGTTAAAGAATGTAAATCATGTTGCAGAATAAGGGCAACAGCTATTAATTCTCTAACTTTTAAAAAACATTTTAAGAATTTTAATATAATTTATTTCACGAAAGGAATACAACTTTAACTACAAGATTTCCTTAAAAAGTCTTAATTGAAACACTCAGATAATTAATTAAGCAACCAGGTGATATATAAGGACGCAGGTTGCAGAGCAAAAGTATCTTGAAAAAGCCCGGGAGAGCCCGGGCGAAAGCGCTTGACTTATTGGATTATACGACTGTGGTTACGTTGTTTTCTAGTGAAGAACAGAATTTTTACACTCGTTGGCATTAACTTCATCCATCATTGTGTGGTTTACTTGTTTTACTTCAATAAATTTGGATTGCTTATAATACGCTGGTTCCGTTCCGTTTCCTGCTGTGCTGGTTTCGTACAAACCGGGAGGTTGTCCTGCATTGTTCTTGGTCACACATTTTATAGAGAGATTATCATTAATTCCTGGTGTAAGATGGGCTCTAGTTCGAATCTGCCACATGAGTTCGTCAATCTCCAATCTTATTTGCCACGGGCCCCCTCTTATGTCTGGGGTTCTTTGTTGCAATACAACAAAGCTAAACGTATGCCCACTATTGTGTAGAATGTGCTTAGCTAAGGCATTATTTTCATCATGTCTGCTAACAGCATACATGTGTTCATAAATCCTGGTTTTTATCCTACGCTCCGTTTTACCAATGTAAAAAGCTTTACAGTGGTTACACAGAGCCACATCAACCACAGATTTAGAATCACAGTTAAAATGATTATTCACTTTATATGCCTTATCATTGATAGTAAATTGTGTTCCAACTTTAAGGAACTTACACTGCGCACATGCACCACACTTGTACATGCCATGTGGCCGATTAGAGGTAGTTTTTTTCTTTGATCTCCCTAAAATGGCTTTTAGATTTTGTCCCCTCCTATAAGTTAATTTTGGTTTTTCACCCAATATATTAGAAAGAGTACTGTCATGTTTAATCACATCCCAGTTATTATTGACAATTTCTCTGATTTTGTGAAAGTCCAATGAAAAGGTGCGTAAAAAAGAAATACAATAATTATTGTTTTCCAACCTCTTGTCCCTAGAGAGCCCTATTAATGTTAATGAGTTTTCTGTGTTTACATTCTCTTCATTGTTGTTGTTAGTAGAAAGTAGGGGGACGAAATAGCCTTCTTTACGTTTGCTAGATACCTCCAAAATAATATTGTTAATTAAATTAAGTGGGTACCCTCTAGATGAAAACATGTTTTTTAATTTGTTACATTCAGTTTGAAAATCATAGTCATCAGTGACCATAAAATTTGACCTTTTATAACAGATCTTTTTTGATAGTAAGGGTGGCTACTGGAAAAATGTAACAAACAATTTGAATAAGTGGGTTTTCTATAAATGGTACTTTTAAATCTTTGATTATTCATGTCTTTTGTGAGAAGTATGTCAAGATAGTTTATCTCTGTATCAGCTATATTGAAGGTGAACTGTAAAAAGTTCGTCATGTTAGTCATTCTTTCAATAAATGAGGGGATCAGTTCCTTCCCACCCTTTCAGATACAAAAAATGTCATCCTGGTACCTAGTGTACCAGGAAACATGTTGTTGAAATAACTCGTCCTTAAATAACAGTTCAGCTTCCCAATGTGCCAGTACGGCGTTTGCAAATGAACCGCCACAGGGAGAACCCATGGCAACACCTGATGTTTGGAGGTAAAAACTATTCTCAAAAGTGAAAAAATTGTTTGATAGTACTAACTCCAAAAGTGTTTCAATTAGATAAATAATGTTTTCTTCCACTTTTTTGGCAACCATAAATTCTCTCACCCAGGTAAGTCCTATCCCTTGTGGTATGACAGTATAAAGATCTTTAATATCTATTGTTAGGAACACTGAATCAATAGTATATCTTACTTTGCTAATGTCCTTCAAGAAGGACCAAGAGTCTTTGCAAATATGCACCTCTTTTTCTAAAAGAGGTTTTATAATACTGTCTACAAGTTTAGCACATGCATAGGTAACCGAACCCCTCCCGTCCACAATTGGTCTGAATGGCGGTGCACGTAGTCTTTTGTGCAACTTGGGTGTACCAAAGAAAGCAGAAATTCTTGGGGCTGCCATCTGTAAATATTTGTATGTGTCAGAATCGATAAAACCCTCTATAAGAAGGTCATACAAAATGTTGTTGATCCTCCTATAGGCACCATGTATTTCATTATGAGATACTTCTTTATATACTGGTGTATTCAAATGCTCCATCATGTATTCTACATATTTATAATGGTCCATCAAAACCACCCCCCCCCGCCCTTGTCCAGTTTCATAACCCGGATACTACAATCCTTCAACAACCGGAGAAAGTCCCATTCTAGCATAATGATGTTATTAGAATGTCTTTGGTTACTATACATAACTTGATTCTTTATTGCTCAAAGATCGATCTCACACATTTTCTCAAAAACAGCTAGAATGGGATGAAGGGGTGGGTTATATGCACTAGAAACCCTTAAGGTGTTAAGTATTGGGGTGTCATTACCAAGTAAAGAATTCAAATTAAGTTTCTTATAATAAATAGTATTAACTATTAACAAACCTACTTCTAAGTTGTTTGATTCAATTACCTATTGTAGGATAACCACTTAAGGACACATTTTATAGAGAGATTATCATTAATAACGTCGGTGTTAGTAATTTAGACCAGGGCAACGCACCAGGGTTTATACCCAGGGACAATATTCAAATACAAAGTTACACTACAGGTAACATGAACCAACAGGAAGGCCAGGATTTTCACCAGGCCAACAACTCTCGAGTCAACAATCGTCCCCGGGTCCAGACAGCGAACAACACGAGGAACAAGAGACGGGGAAGGAAGAGATGATCCAAATCCCTATCTTTGGCCTCGAACCAAGAACATTAGTTAGTTCTTATAGTGACTTTACTGTTTACAACTATACACTCATTGACATACACCAAGATATGGTTGATTTTTTCGCTAAGGACTTTTCCTTTGTCCCAGGGCAACATATGGATATAGGGAGGACGCTTATTGACTTAAAAGTATATGTCAGGAAACTTAATTTGAATTCTTTACTTGGTAATGACACCCCAATACTTAACACCTTAAGGGTTTCTAGTGCATATAACCCACCCCTTCATCCCATTCTAGCTGTTTTTGAGAAAATGTGTGAGATCGATCTTTGGGCAATAAAGAATCAAGTTATGTATAGTAACCAAAGACATTCTAATAACATCACTATGCTAGAATGGGACTTTCTCCGGTTGTTGAAGGATTGTAATATCCGGGTCATGAAACCGGACAAGGGCGGGGGGGGGGGTGGTTTTGATGGACCATTATAAATATGTAGAATACATGATGGAGCATTTGAATACACCAGTATACAAAGAAGTATCTCTTAATGAAATACACGGTGCCTATAGGAGGATCAATAATACTTTATATGACCTTCTTATAGAGGGTTTTATTGACTCTGACACCTACAAATATTTACAGATGGCAGCTCCAAGAATTTCTGCTTTTTTGGTACACCCAAGTTGCACAAAAGACTACATGCACCGCCATTCAGACCAATTGTGGACGGGAGGGGCTCGGTTACCTATGCATGTGCTAAACTTGTAGACAGTATTATAAAACCTCTCTTAGAAAAAGAAGTGCATATTTGCAAAGACTCTTGGTCCTTCTTGAGGGACATTAGTAAAGTAAGATATACCATCGATTCAGTGTTTCTAACAATAGATATTAAAGATCTTTATACTGTCATACCACAAGGGATAGGACTTACTTGGGTGAGAGAATTCATGGTTGCCAAAAAAGTGGAAGAAAACATTATTTATTTAATTGAAACACTTTTGGAGTTAGTACTATCAAACATTTTTTTCACTTTTGAGAATTGTTTTTACCTCCAAACATCAGGCGTTGCCATGGGTTCCCCCTGTGGCGGTTCATTTGCAAACGCCGTACTGGCATATTGGGAAGCTGAACTGTTATTTAAGGACGAGTTATTTCAACAACATGTTTCCTGGTACACTAGGTACCAGGATGACATTTTTTGTATCTGGAAGGGTGGGAAGGATCTGATCCCCCCATTTATTGAAAGAATGACCAACATGACGGACTTTTTACAGTTCACCTTCAACATAGCTGATATAGAGATAAACTATCTTGACATACTTCTTACAAAAGATACGAACAATCAAAGACTTAAAAGTACCATTTATAGAAAACCCACGTATTCAAATTGTTTGTTACATTTTTCCAGTAGCCACCCTTACTATCAAAAAAGATCTGTTATAAAAGGTCAAATTGTAAGAGCGGCACGTATGGTCACTGATGACTATGATTTTCAAATTGAATGTAACAAATTAAAAAACATGTTTTCATCTAGAGGATACCCATTTAATTTAATTAATAATATCATTTTGGAGGTATCTAGCAAACGTAAAGAAGGCTATTTTGTCCCCCTACTTTCTACAAACAATAACAATGAAGAGAATGTAAACACAGAAAACCCTTCAACATTAGCAGGGCTCTCTAGGGACAATAGGTTGGAAAACAATAATTATTGTATTTCTTTTTTACACACCTTTTCATTGGACTTTCATAAAATCAGAGAAATTGTCAATAAAAACTGGGATGTGATAAAACATGACAGTATTCTTTCTAATATATTGGGTGAAAAACCAAAATTAACTTATAGGAGGGGACAAAATCTAAAAGCCATTTTAGAGAGATCAAAGAAAAAAACTACCTCTAATCGGCCACATGGCATGTACAAGTGTGGTGCATGTGCGCAGTGTAAGTTCCTTAAAGTTGGAACACAATTTACTATCAACGATAAGGCATATAAAGTGAACAATCATTTTAACTGTGATTCTAAATCTGTGGTTTATGTCGCTCTGTGTAACCACTGTAAAGCTTTTTACATTGGTAAAATGGAGCGTAGGATAAAAACCAGGATTTATGAACACATGTATGCTGTTAGTAGGCATGATGAAAACAATGCCTTAGCTAAGCACATTCTACACAATAGTGGGCATGCATTCAGCTTTGTCGTATTGCAACAAAGAACCCCAGATATAAGAGGGGGTCCGTGGCAAATAAGACTAGAGATTGACGAACTCATGTGGCAGATTCGGACCAGAGCCCATCTTATACCAGGAATTAATGACAATCTCTCTATAAAATGTGTCCTTAAGTGGTTATCCTACAATAGGTAATTAAATTAAACAACTTAGAAGTAGGTTTGTTAATAGTTAACACAAAATTATTACCTAATTAGATCTTTTTACTAAAGATGTAACATGATTGATTACATCATTATTTTGAGTTTACTATTATCTATTCATCATCACCTTTATGTATTCATTTGAAGGCGATTAGTAAGGGGTCTGTAGGAACCACATGTCAAAATAGTTATGCAATATACTTTTCCATGACTTTTTATGATTAGATGTATTTGCATGGGATCTATTTTTTGAATAGAATTGGTAACATGAACCTTATTTTCAATAAATACGTATATTTAGGTTTATTGTTTTTCCGGTAACGCTAGTTGTATATTATAAATTGAGAAGTTAACATCCTAGGGGTCCGACTTTTGTTCAAAGAATGTGACGTGTAATGCAAGGTTCAATTTTAACTTGTATTTTAAATGTTTTATGTACAGTTCATTTTTATTACTATACAACATTGGATGTGCTTTTTGGCACATTTTATATTTTAACATTCAAGTTTAAGCAACTCCCAAGAATTTGTATTGTATCAAATAACTGTTTTAGGAAACACTATTTAGTGTTTCCTATAAGCTACGCGATGCACTTCTTTAAGGTTACCATAGCTACATTTAATTAGTGAATGCACTTGTTTTTGATTGGTACCAAGTATATGTTAACAACATAAAATGTCTTTCCACTATGCATTCTGCTGTTTGTCTGATGAAGGCTGAACATTGGTTTGGCCGAAAGCGCTAACTTTACTTGGATTTATTAAACCATTTTATATTATAAAGCCGTCTCTGATAGTGTTCCTGCTTGCTGGTTCGTGGTTTTGTGGAGCCCTGTAGTATTCACCAGCTACATGTACCCAAATAGTAATGGTATGTGCTATGCTACATAATATGATCCTGCAGAAACAGCTGCAGCAGGAACAGCATGGGGTAGGGCAACACAACCCCCCTCCAATGCCAAGGCCTGTACAGGTACAGAGTGACTTGGAGGAACAACCTGAGCCTGCTCCAGTAGGCAGAAGGGGGCGTGCCCAGTATGCCCTGCCTTTGGCAAAGACATAGCATATGCACTGACACAGTAGGGCCCCAGGGAATGACACCTCTCTCTGACTCGCACTGACAGTAAAAGGGATGCCAAACATGACACTACCTGTGCCTAACCATGTATAGGGAGTGTATTATGTGCATCTGACATAGGCAGCCCTCCAGCACCATCCTCAAGTCCGGCACACCCTCAAGGTAAGTCAATCAACCTACAAATTGTCAAATGGAGTAGAATGTGTTTTTACCTGTAGCTATGGTATGGATGCGAACATGCAAGGGAACTGGGTGGCCGGATGTCAAGGCAGCAGAGAGTAGACACCAGTAGTGGCAGCATAAGATCTGTAACACATACTGGAGTCACCATAGTAGCCAGTACTACACAGGGTGACATACCCACTGCAGGAAATGGCCTGAGCAACAGGGGTGTCCATAAGAGCCACACATACCAGTCAGGAAGGATCACATACGCAGCAACAGTCTCAACTAGCAGGACAGGTGAAGACAAACACAAACAAATGCTGTACTGTGGCTTCCGAATGTGCCCTATGCTTAACCCCTCCCCCAGACCTACAGAGACAGACTGCTGCAGGCCAGGCAGTCGGATGTAAGTTGTGAAGACTAGGATGTCAGAAACTAATATGTAGGTAAACAAAGCTAGGATCTGTACTACACTGATAAGCCCTAGCCAGCAGGATAGGTAAGACTACAGACAGAAATGGAGTACCTGACTTACCAGTACAGTCCTAGCAAATGTGCACAAGTGTCAGGTGCACCCCTCCCATCCAGCATACACATAGAGTAACAGTCAGGTGTGCCCCCCACTCCTGTGTAGAACAGTAGAAACAGTCATGTGTCCCCCCGCTATGCAGAAATGTAGCAACAGTCAATGGCAAATAACCGATGGATACCCTGTAGACACAGCATGCTACCTGTTGGTGTACATCAAAAGGTCAGCACTGCAGTACAAACAACCTGGACGTGGTCCACACGTGCAACACAGATGACCATACCAGGCATGCTCACACACTTAGGGGAATGAAGGCAATGTCAGTCAACAACATACTGAGAGGTCATACTGGGCATGCTCACACACTTAAACACATGAAGGCCATGTCTGCAAACACCAGTGGACCAGACATATCTGGAGGTTGTAGTTCTCAGTGTGAACACATATCAGTATGCACCACTCCTGCCTTGCACACACAGTGGATAGGAATGCAGACAAATATGTGAGGTCTGCTGGCACTGTTGGCCACCACACACCCGTGCAGACATGCACCCATGCATGTCCAAACTGGACCCTGTGTGTTTGTGTGTGTGTTCTATGGTGCATATGTTCACATCCACACGCACTACTACCCCTAGGGCACAGTGAAGCATGCCACCTTATGTCTGACACCCCCTCATACTCACTGCCCACATGACTTCCATATCACCCATGTGGTGCATGTGTTCCTTGCACATTGATGTGTTGTGGCAATCCCACTAGTGACAGGTTGCACTCCTGGCCCTGCCAAGTGTGTTAATGTGTGTGCATCCCTGTGTGAGTGTGCCTGTGCTGACGCTGGCACCTGTACATACAGACAGGCATGTGTACGTCACCTACTGTATATCTACCATATCCCTGTTGGAGATGTCACTCACCATCACTTATATATTCTGAGTGCTCCCCACCAGATAACCCATGTGGCGCATCCAATAACAGCATTGGACTGTGATAGCACTACATAGCTGTCCGGTGTTTGATACATGTGCTGGTAGGTGTGTGACACAAACATGCATCGGTTTTACCCTCCTACCCCTCTCTGACATGTATTCACCTCTGTCTGCCTCCCCCACTCCCTCTCTGGTGGATGTGAAGGCCCACACTTGCATTGCTTAGGCAGCAGCATGTGTATTTAATGTGATGCTCATGATCAGCTGATGGCCTCTGCATGTATTGCAGGCTCATCTGCAGACTGGGCAGTGTTATCCCTTTGGTGACATGTGTTAGCCATGATGCATCTACCCGTGGAATGCAGAAAGTACTGTGAGGATTGCAGTCTGTTGATGGTGAAGGCCATGACAGTTACTGACTACATATCCCTCATTGGACATATGTTGCAACAAATCCCGTTACAATAGTAGATTAATGAGAGTATCACAGCAACATGTCTATACTGGCCCTGTGTATGTGCTTTCAGCCACACCTCTGTCAACCTTTGTACATATGTCGTGCATGAAGTGGTGCATATGTGCTGTACACCGTAAATAGTGTCAACATATCTGATAACACGCCAGAGTGCTACACATGTCATGTACAGTAGGGGTTACATTTAATGCCATACCCTGGAAATCCTGTGGATGTTTGTACATTACTGAGGTCTGTGTAGTGATGGTGAATGTCGGCAGTGTGTGTATAGTTAATATGTACTGTGGCCTGTGTACAGACTGTGGTAGATGTCACTGTTCCAGCTCCCCTTCTATCTGTTGTTACATGCTGCCGCATGGTATGGTACCGTATTACCTTACATGTGTGTAGGGCCATACACAAACATGTCCCATACCACAGACAGCCATCAGACCGGACTGTGTAGCAGCTTAGTATATGTAGGGTCAGGCTGTGAGTGACACATATGAGGATGGTGTAGGACAGATAGTCCATATACTGTACTATTATGCTAGCGTACCATATGTTGCTGTGGCTGTGTTCACATTGGTTGTGGTTATGCACTGTCACACAGGTGTAGCCTACCCTGTGCTGTGACATGGCTGTCGAGCCTGCTATATATGCAGGTACTGTACCATGATTACCTTAGAATGTCTGTCAGTAGCCAATGGCACACATGTTATGAGCAGATGTCACCTTCCATACACACTGTGTCTGTGACAACAATCCCAGTGACAGTAGCAAATGTCTACTAATATACCAGCTATACATACCAGACATCCCCCTGCACTACTACATTGGGACTATAGGGGCTGGGGTATGGCTACAGTCCATGTCCAGGACATATGGTGGGATGATATGGACATGGACATATCCAGATAGCCATATATATATATATATATATATATATATATATATATATATATATATATATATATATATGTAGTACACATGTGTAGTACTTCCAGTTACCACTGTCATGACAACCACCCACTATGAATCCCTACATCATGTGGCAGTATTCCCTGTACATTCCCTGTGTGATGGACAACTTCCTGTGTGTGGGCATCAATGTTACAGGCAGCAGGTAGCAATACCTCTTACAGGAGAACCTGCACACTCAGGGTAGCCACATATATGTAAGAGGATCAGGACATACAGACAGACTGTGAGTAGAGTGATGCATTAGCTTTGCATAGTACTGGTGTTACAGGGTGTGTGCATGTGTGTACATACTAGTTTACCTTGGACTGCAGTCTGTCTGCATAGCTCACTACTGTGGGCCATCCTCTAGCTGGACAGAGGTATGCCTATCATGTGTTGTCTGTCCACCACACAGGTCCTGTGTTGAATATTACACTGGCAGTGTGTGTGTTGCATGCTAGCAGTACATGGCTATATCCATTTGTGTACCTGATGTCATATTCCTGCATAAGGGTATGTTGCAACACATCCTGTAACACCAGCATGTTCCAGGGTGTGTTGCTACAATATTGCAGGTATGGCCCTGCATTCCTGCCTTTGTCCTCCACATATATGGCAGCCTTTGTCCTGCTGTGATACAGGTATGGGTTGTTAGGTAATGGCCTATCATTCACCACTGCTAGCATTCCTACATTCATCCCAGTCATAGCGTGGACACCCAGAACATTTGTTGGCCAGGGACCATACACGTGACAGATACATTGACATTACCACAAGTAATGAATGTCCCCCTAGGCCTCGACTTCAGGGTGTAATTGGAGGATGCTGAACTACATCTGATATTGTTGACTGTTATGTATCGTGCAGGCAAATCCGTTGTCAACTGTTGTACGAATTGCAGGGCTTAGCCTGGACACCATAGTATGATATATATCTGCACTGTCTGCATCAACTGTTATGTGTGGGCCTTGCATCCATCACTGGTTATATACACCAACATCCATGTGCTGACAGTAATGGCATACATTATTGTATTGTACACAAACAGAAGTTGTCTGTGTATACATACCTGTGTGTCGTGTCATGTTCTTTGAATTGTGAGTGGGTATATGTGCAATGTAAGTATCCCCTTTGTGGGGCTGGTTGCCACACCACACATGTCACAGGTACCAGTTACAGAGCTTGTGGCTTGGGATATACATTGCACCCAGTACGTCCACACTGCTGCTACACATGTATGGCTACTAACACCCTTTGTCTGTGTATATGTGTATGTACCTATACACATATATATATATATATATATATATATATATATATATATATATATATATATATATATATATATTTATACATGCACATCATTGTCAATGTATGGATGTGTGTGCATATCTGTACCATTGTAATGTGTAGCCCTTCTACATAGTACATTCCCTATGGTACAATGGCATATCTGCCCGATATGTTACAGATATTGGCCTGACATGTACAGGTGACATGCATAACTGTTGGAGCATTGTAGCTGTGTTGTGGTGGGTCCTGCTGTCAAGTACTGCATGTGCTGGATGTTGGTTTGCACAGCATATCTGTTAAGGCTGGGGGGTTACATTGCAGTAATTACCAGGTGTCCCTCATGTGTGCCCCAACCCCCATTAACTGTGCTCATGGTCAGTTATGTAGTACAGAGTGGGCCAGGAGTCCATTCCCATGTGGAAATCATATACACGTTTATCTGAATATACATACATACATATATATATATATATATATATATATATATATATATATATTTTTTTTTTTATGTATATCTGCATAAGTACATATGTTACACCCCCATATACAGAGGGAGAGAACTGGACATTGATATAGCTCTAGCTATGTATATGTATCTGTATTCATACGTATATATATATATATATATATATATATATATATATATATATATGTGTGTGTATGTAGATATATATATATATATATATATATATATATATATATATATATATATATATATATGGATATATACACTGAACTGGACATTGATATAGTTCTAGCTATGTATATGTATATGTATCCATATATATATGTGTGTGTGTGTGTATGTATATATATATATATATATATATATATATATATATATATATATATATATATATATATATAGATAGATAGAAATATACACTGAACATATTAATCTATCTCTGTACGAGTGCTGTTATATGGTTATTTGTGAGTCATACATACACATATATATACCTATAGCTGTCTATCTCTCTACATTAACAGATGTATAGCTGTCCATATATGCATGCATGTTCGGCCTGCATGTGTGGCCTGTACCTTATTCTCTTGGCAATTGACATGGATGACCTTAGGACTGAGGTCAGTCATTCGTGCAGACATGTATGTGTTTCAGACGTATTATCTCCAGCAATATATGTGTTCTACCACATATAACTGTGTAACTTGCAACGTTTGAAGTGTATTAGAGCAGGATATGACAGATATCCTTATATGTACCCACATTATGGTGCACTATGTCCATGATTCATGCATTAAGAGGTTGTGTGGTGTGTTATTACTACATTCCCTGTGCTGTTGACTGATTGTGCTGAATGATATGTATGTGAAATGAGTGATTATGTACATCTGTCATGGTTTAATGGTAAATCACGTAGTGTATAATGTGCAGCATCCCGGGTGTGGGCCTTCCACAGGCTCTATATTGTGTTTCAGGGCAAAACACCAACTGTCGGATACCGAGTGAGTTAGGGACATTTGAGTGGTCATACGCGGGTGTGCACGTGTATGCACAGAGCTAAGCAATGCTAAGCTCGGGTTGCATTAACTTACACTCAGCTAGCATCTACTTAGCTCAATCTATGTAGGCAATGCTTACCCCCATGTGAATACACATACACATGCTAACAACTATGTATCTATGCGTAGTACTGCTGTTATGCACTTACACATGCTTACTAGTGCCTTAGTCAGTATGACACTTCACATGTGTGTTTAAGACAGTACTCCTGTGCAAATATGAATGTTACTTAGTAGGTTATACAGCACAATGAAGTTAACATACAGATATCACATGGAAAAAAGGATGTGCTGCAGTGGGACTCGACCCAGGAATGCGTGCGCATTAGGCAGATGCTCTGGCCACTACACTATTGCTGTTTTGCTTCATTTGCATATGTCTACCATAATGACATACCCATGTTCCCTTCCCCTGGCCCCCGAGCTCCATGTACACAGCAGCCATCCATTCCCCAGTTGCTGGCCCTGCCATACTACACCTCCACACATTTCCCTCTCTGCACGTCTCAGTACACCTCCAGTATACTGTCCCCACCCAACCATCTGCAGGCTCCTCATCTGTTTGGTCCACGTATGTACCAGCTTTCCCCTGTTCCTCCTCCGATACTGGTGGTGACATTGATGTGATACACAACTGTTGGTTCATCCTGCCAGGGATGGACCTGTTGTTGTGTCAAGAGTAGACCTAGCTGGTCTACAGCGTTTCTCCCACTGGTAGCATCCTGACAGGGTATTGTGTAGTAGCGGTTTGCTCACACACCTGGCCAGCCTCATCACCCAGTTCCACGGTACCAACACCCCAGGTGTGACATACTGTGCATGAAGCATGCCTACACGTCCCCATGGTGTGCACTGTATATCATTATTCCCTTCGGTATTATGCAGGACTACTGTATGATTGGACAGGCACTGTTCTGTGCTGCACATAGACTGCTCATAATACTGTGGTTGAGCAATGGACACGTGTTCTGGTATTAATCTACACACTTATATACATTTCCTATACTGTTGGATGCCTGTGCTGGATGATGTGTTTGTGATCACAGCAGCTGATTGTGTATCTGCCATGACTTAGTGGAACTCATGCCTACTATAGTGTGCAGGGTCTGGGGTTTGCAACCTGGCAGTGCAGATTATTTTGTTAATGGCCACAACAACAGCTGTTGGCTACAGAGTGACTGAGGCACTGTAGAACATTTGTAGGCGGGTATGCGCTTGTTTGCATGTAGCACAGCATTACTAACCCCTGGTTGCAGCATCTTGCACTCAGTTAGCCTCTACATTGCTTCACCAGTGTGGTACTCACATACCGGCAGCCAAACAGGCTTACACCTGCTTGCTCCAGCATACACATGCGCAACGTCATGCATTTTGTTCACATCTGTGAACAGGGACACTCGGACTGTACGCTTGTCCATTGTCAGCGGTGGCCCATGGTGTAGAGCTCTACATTGACCCCAGCTATGTATCCCAATTAATACTGGGGTGATCACATTCATAGAGGGTAACAGACATAACATAGCTACATCTCCCATTAAACATGCCTAGTTTATGTTAAACTGTCGGTATTATCCATGCTTAGGTCAGGTTTACATGTCAGGTATGACTGTTGACAAAGGTCAGTGCAAGGTGAGATTGGATTTCTGTTTCTCAAAAAACAACCTCCTGCACGAACGACTGGTGCACGGCTGAAAAACCCATCCAATGTGAAAAAACAAGCCAGCACTCCACTCCATGACACAGGCGAAAGTTGTTTTATTTAAACTTCAAGACAGCAGAAAAACACATAACCGTACACCAACATGGTTGTACCGGTTTCGGCAAAGCCTTCATCAGCAACCAAAATGATGTAGAAAGTGAAGACAAAACCTAACTTGCTGTCTTCCAACTTATACAAAATTCATATGGAATGCATGGAGCACCCTCTAGTGCATCCATTAATAATGCACTAATTCATCAATACATGAAATATAATAAAAATAAACACAAATATCCCAAAAAATATATAAAATTCCCCATTATAACAGCAAACATATAAAGTGGATGCTTCAAAAATGATCATTCAAACCAGGGGGAAAAAGAGCCCCTAGTTTGATGATCCACATTTTTTCTTTGTAGGTGAGCCTATCATGTAAAACATGAGATTGTACGTGTCTGTCCTTAATGTGATCAATAACCATAAAACAAAAATTGCCCGTAGGGTGTTTAGAAATATGTTTATATAAAGAACTGGACCCCTTTTTGTTTTTGATATCACTAAGATGCTCCCCTATCCTGACTTTAAAAGGACGGGAAGTTTGTCTAACATAAAAAGTTCGACAATTGCACTGGGCCAAATAAATCACCCAGGAAGTACTACAATTGGAAAAACATAAAACCTCATAAACTTGTGGGCAATTTTGTGAAGAAAAGGTCCAGCATTTTAACACCCTAGGGCAATAGGTACAATGACCACATGGGTAGCATCCAAATAAAGAACCTGCAAATAGATTAACTTGAGTGGTAGAACATGTATCCCTATGATAAATCCTATTATAGTAACTAAAAAGAGAACCCAAAGACCACCCTTTACGAAATGAATAATAGCACCGGTCCCCTACATAATTCTCTAAAACATTATCCGATTTTAACAAATGCCAATGCTTACGGATAATGTTCATAAAGCCAACCGTATTCCTCCCATAAGTTGTTACCAATCTAAGCAAGTTTGATTTAGCATGATCCCGATTTTGATAAGTTAATAAATCAATTCTATCTTGCTGATTTGCAAAACGATTGGCCCTCGTGATATCACTCCCTAAATAACCCCTACTTCTAAACCTCGAGAGAAGATCCCTCTTGTAATGGTCGTATGTGGAAGAGCTGGAACATATCCTTTTCACATGAAGGAACTGGGACTTGGGGATGTTCTTGATGACATTCTGGGGGTGGAAACTAGTGGCATTGTAATAAGGTATTGAATTGAGGAAATTTTCTAAATATCTCACTCTCAAGAATGTTGGTATCAGTTCTTTTTACCAAAACATCCAAAAACGTAATTTTAGATCTAGAAAAAGTCAACTTGAACTCGATCTCCCATATATTGCCATTTAAATATTCTAGGAATTCCAAAAGGAATTCCTTATCAGCTCTCCACACCATCCAGCAGTCAAGATACCTCCTCCAAATATCCATCTCATTGATGTAAATATTGTGACTGATGTCATAAATCACCTGATCTTCCACATACGCCATGAATAAATTTGCATAAATGGGGGCAAAAGGAGCCCCCATGGCAGTGCTCTGAGTCTGCCAAAAACACCTGTCCTTAAAAAAGAACACATTATGAATCAGGACCTGTTCAGTCATGCATACCAAGTGGATATTAAAACCAGGCTTATAAATATTGGCCTTATCCAACCAATATTGCAGGGCCAAAAGTCCTGCCCAGTGGGGAATACTAGTATATAAGGAGGTGACATCCAAGGTGCACAATAACCAATGGGATTCTAGTTGGGTCTCAGAGATAATAGAAAGGAACTGTGTTGTATCCTGAATTCTGGAACGTATATGTGCCAAAAGCGGTTTTAAATATAATGTGAGAAATTCAAAAAGGGGTCCCGTAAGGGAACCCCTACCTGACACAATCGGTCTCCCAGGCAGTCTTATGGGGTCTTTGTGGATATTCAGGAGAAAATAGATATATTGCCTGCTAGGAAAATCAACCTTAAGTTGATGACACACTTCATCATTAATAATGCCCTCCTCTCTGGCCAAATCCAAAAACCTGTCAATATCCTTTTTAAATTGCATAGTGGGATCCACCTGCATTTCTTGATAATGATTATGGTTGATTAACTGGCGATCAGCTTCAGCTTCATAGTCCCCCAGATTCTGGACCACCACTGCTCCCCCTTTATCCGCTGAAAGAACAACAATCTCCTTGTTGTTAATCAGTTTCTCCAAAAATATTTTCTGATTTTTATCCAAGTTATCCTTATGTCTGTCCTGTTTATATAAATATAAATGTAAATCTTTAAGGACAGCATTTTGAAATGTTTGGACAATGGGTTGCATAGGTGGCCTGAACCTGGAGGGCCTGAAGTGAAAGTCCCTAGACTCAGAAGCACCATAATCAGTCCCATGAAAATAGCATTTCAAATTCAGATTTCGACAAAATTTGACCACATCCTCCGCAAAAAAATGTTCTTGGACAAAAAAAACAGGGACAAAACTTAGTCCTTTATTCAATAAATCGACTTGTTGATCATCCAATAACACTGAGGAAATGTTATGCACATTATTAACGTTAAATGCTAAATCCTGGTCATCTGTTGAATGATGTCCCCCAGCCCATCTGGGTTTGTGATGCTTCCTCCCCCCTCGTCTCTGGGACTTATGCCTAAAGGGGTCTTTCCAATAAAACTTGTTTCCAAATTATTCCTCTTGGAAACAGGAGAGGAACTAATATGAGTATCCTCCCATTCAATATTGGAAGAGGAGTCCTCGCCAGATGGCGTGGACTCCCTACTCCTTTTCTTCAGAATAGATTTTGGCCAACTAGCTCTCATTCTCTTAGATGAATCTATGGGCATGTCAAACTTGACTCTAGGTCACAAGTCAAATGGCTTCCCCCATCATAGTCCCCCACATCCCTAGTAAATTTCTTGGCCTTTTTATCCTTCAAACCTGAATCCTAAATGGCCAGTTCCTTGCCAAGTTTTCTAATATTATCTTTATAACAAGAAAGTCTGGAGTAAACCTCCACAGTTTTACTAATCAACGATACATTGGCAATTTGTTGCTCAACCTTCCTCTCATAGAAACTACTCAAAAGATCCACAAAAGTCATAGAAACATTTTGTTGGGCCTCCACCCATTGTGTGAGAAGACATTCATCCGGTTCCACCACCATAGGTTGAATCCTAACCCTAAGTCCTCTAGGAACTATTTTTCTACATTGATAGGCCCGAAATAATTTTAGATGCCAAACATTTTTACGAAGAGAGATAAGGTCCTTGGTCAATTTGGCAAAAGCCAAATTACAATCCTGAATAGGATCCCAGACACCAGGAACAGTATCACCCGAACCCGAGGCTAGGCCAAAAATACCCAGATCCTCAGAGTCTGAAGACAGACCCTTAATAAGATTTGCTAATTCCATCCTTGACCAAAAATAAACACAAATTCAATACCAGATACAAAAATCATATATAACAAATGTGTGCCATATAAATTCACCCTGAATGCATTACATAAACAAATGGTTGGACAATCAATATACTAAAATGCATAATTCATGTAACCAACCTAAACATAAATACTCCAAATTAGGTGACACCATATAACCACCTTATTATTCCACTTCCTAGACCACAGGGAGAACCATATATAATCACAAATATCAAAAATATCAAACATCAAGGCCCCAATTAGATACTATTATAGCCAACAAGCTTTGGAAAAAGCTTGTATTGAGCCTATAAAAGGCTCCATACTACGTAACCAAAAAGGGGCCAAAAAAATCTATATTCATACCAATAAAACTGGTATGAAAAAATTATATATGTGCATCTTCAATCACAAATTTTAAAAAATATATGTATCCTTGGTCAGTGATGAAAAAGCAAAAAATAAAATATATAGGAAGAACCAGAAGAACTGTACTGATGTCCAAAACCATTAAAAAACAAAAAAAAAAAAAAAACAAAAGAGTATCCGATATACTAATTATGAGCCAAAACAGTTAAATAAACCAAATGGTCCCTACAGATGTAGCCCCCAAAAATGGTACATCATATAACACATACCACCAATAAAGGAGAGATAGCCCAAACCTCAAAAAGGCCCAGAGACATAGAGGGGGGGAACAAGACTTACACACTAATCACCCACTAACTACCATCATATACAAGGATAGAAATCTAATACATATAAATTGCATATCAAATGACATATGAAACAAATGAGCTCAAAAGCCCACCAATTTTACATGTAATAGACTGTTCCACCTGCAAACAACCTATTATGAAGGCCAACTTAAAAAAGTGAGCCCCGAAGGGTCAAACCCAAAGTGTGGCCAACAACTATGCATACATAAAATGTACTGATACCTAAATGTTATACAAAAGAACAGACTAATAACATGTCTAATGCAATGATAAAGAGTTTGGCCCTACCCTATCCATAATAATAATAATAATGATAACAGCACATAACATGAGAATAGAAAATTGCTTGAAAACAATCAGCAAACCAGATTAAACAATTATCTGATTTTGTCATAAATATGATACCATACAAGATATGAAATATTGAACCATTGATAAATACTTGCAAATATATAGTCCTCATGAAATGTCCCGCCATATAAAAAAGAAAAAGAAAAAAAAGCAGTCACTTTTAGTCCTGAATCCAAATGACTATGCCAATATAAACCCAGGTAAAACTGGGGACATCCAAACAGAAAATCAGGACCTTAAAAGAAGAAACAGCATCCCAAAACTCAAAACGACCATCATTCCACCAAATTCAAAGGTGCTGCAAAACTTTCCAGTCCAAATATACAACGCCATCCAGGAGAAGCCATCAGCAAGAAACAAAAACTCCAGTAAATCAAAAAAACACCCTCCTGCACGAACGACTGGTGCACGGCTGAAAAACCCATCCAAAGTGAAAAAACGAGCCAGCACTCCACTCCATGACACAGGCGAAAGTTGTTTTATTTAAACTTCAAGACAGCAGAAAAACACATAACCGTACACCAACATGGTTGTACCGGTTTCGGCAAAGCCTTCATCAGCAATCAAACATGATGTAGAAAGTGAAGACAAAACCTAACTTGCTGTCTTCCAACTTATACAAAATTCATATGGAATGCATGGAGCGCCCTCTAGTGCATCCATCAATAATGCACTAATTCATCAATACATGAAATATAATAAAAATAAACACAAATATCCCAAAAAATATATAAAATTCCCCATTATAACAGCAAACATATAAAGTGGATGCTTCAAAAATGATCATTCAAACCGGGGGAAAAAGAGGCCCTGGTTTGATGATCCACATTTTTTCTTTGTAGGTGAGCCTATCATGTAAAACATGAGATTGTACGTGTCTGTCCTTAATGTGATCAATAACCATAAAACAAAAATTGCACGTAGGGTGTTTAGAAATATGTTTGCATAAAGAACTGGACCCCTTTTTGTTTTTGATATCACTAAGATGCTCCCCTATCCTGACTTTAATAGGACGGGAAGTTTGTCCAACATAAAAAGCTTGACAATTGCACTAGGCCAAATAAATCACCCAGGAAGTACTGCAATTGGCAAAACATAAAACCTCATAAACTTGTGGGCAATTTTGTGAAGAAAAGGTCTGGCATTTTAACACCTTAGGGCAATAGGTACAATGACTACAGGTTGGGTCTGAACACACCACTATATGCTGCCTACTCTCCACTTCACGGGACCCATGTTGTATGTTGTTTCGACCCATAGGTCTTCAGGCTTTCTCACCCTTGTATTCCGGGTATTTACACACCCTGGCCAGAATGGTCATCGCACCAGCTTCCTTCCATAATATGTAACTTTTTGGGGCGTCCCACAAGGGACGCTCCTGTCTGTGCTCCAAGATTAGATTTCATGGGTCCACTGTGTACCCCACCCTGGTTGTATCCTGCCTGTGGTCTGGGGTGCAGTGGACTATTTACATTGTTTGTGGGTTTGTGTGTATGTTTCCTCTGTCCGGCTGGGGGGGGGGGGGTGTCATGCTACGTGTTACATGATTCTTGCTTGGGCCCCTCACTTCCATTGGCATAGCCTGTGAACATATGGCATTCTTCTGTGCTGTTTCCTATCATAGATATATATCTGTGTATATCTGCACACACACACACACACACATATATATATATATATATATATATATATATAGATAGATATATATATATATGTATATGTTTGCATACATATATATATGTATATATATATATATATATATATATATATATATATATATATATATATATATATATATATATATATATATATATATATATATATATATATATATATATATATATATATACATACATACATATTGCTGTATATATATCTAAATCCATGTGGGTGTATGGGATGTATGGCCTTAATATCGCTTATCTAGTGCTATGATGGCTTAGTGATTAACTACTGTGACTATAGTGTACAGGGTCCTGGGTTTGAGCCTTGCAGAGGCAGTTTATTTTGTTGCTGGGCAGAACGTGGGCCGTTGGATCCAGAGTGATTAAGGCACTTTAAAGTGGTTCTAAGCAGGTTTGCGCTGCTAACCTCCAGTTACAGTTTCTTACACTCAGTTAGCTTCTACTTTGCTTACTCTGTGTGGGTGATGCTTACCCCCACGCAAACGCACTTGGACATGCTTACCGCTGCTTATTTGTGCTTAGACCTGCTTACTTATGCCTTATTCATTATGACACTAACACTTCACATGTGCATTTCATGCAGTACTCCAGTTCACATTTAATTGTTATTCTGTAGGTTATACGGCAAAACAATGCAAATTTATGTTCATATACAGATTTCCCATGAAAAATGATTTGTGCTGTAGTGGGACTCGAACTGGGAATGCCTGTTTGTTAGGCGAATGCTCTAAACATTCCACTATTGCAGTGCTGCTTCATTTGCATATATATTCCTTGTTATCCTCTTCAGCCTTTTCAGCTTCTTTAACCATAGCTAGGCGACGGGCAAACCTGCGCACCTACGGTTAGCTGTACTCAGGGTTTTAACAATATTAATACAAGGGTTTCTTCATTTTATTTCAATGTACTGTTGCTGTTGAACACATGGGGACTGTTGGTGGGGATAGCCGGAAACACCTATGAGCAGTTTCGCTCATTCATCTACACTTTCTTCTGTTCTACTTTGCAGGGGCATGTTTATTCTGAGTGCTCTGCTCTCAGACACTCCCAGTGCACTCGTCCATGCTCAGTGTAGGATTTGGAGCTCCAGTGGCACGCCTTCATTATTATGCATGGCAAGCTGCTGTCCTCCTCTTACACTGCCACTTACGTGCAGGACTAGTTTAGTCCTGCACGACAAATTAGTGAATCCAGGGGATTACTTTAAAAGATTCATAGTTTTTTTGGACAGACTTAAAAACTATTAGTTCAATGGAAAATAAACTATATTTTGTATATTGGATGTTACTACTTTATACACTGTAATTCATCAAGAAGAGGGAACTGAATTTGTAAGGTCTTATCTAGCTAAGTACACAGATATGATTCTGATGTGAATACTATTTGCTCTTTATTAGAAATCATTTTAAGTTAACAATTTCTTTCTTTTTTAAGGACAGTATTTACCAACAGATATCTGGTGTTGCAATGGGTGCCACAGTGGCTCCCGCTTTTGCAAGTTTAGTTATGTGTTGGTGGGAGAGAGAGAATTATTGGCTAAAATGAGTCTTTTTCAGAATTTTTATTTGTTCAAATGATATATTGATGATTTAGTGTTCCTTTGGAAATGTAATATGGAACAGATTCTTTTGTTTATTAAAGAGGTCAATACAAGTGTCCTGTGACTGAAATTTGTTCTTAGCAGTACAGGATATACTATTAATTTCTTGTACACTCAGGTAACCCTTGACCTTGAAAATAGAAGGTTTAATAGTTGCATTTATAGAAAAGAAACCATTGCTAATAACTACTTGTATTTTCACTATCATCCTTTGTTTATGAAACACAATATTTTCAGAGGTCACGTTATAAGACCGAGAAGATTAACCAGTCCTGATTCAGAGTTCCTCAAAGAAGATGAAAATATTATTAAGATGTTTTCATGCAGAGGATATCTGCTAAGTAAATTGAATCAAATTGCATTAGAAGTTATATGAGCCTGGAACACAAAATTTTCCAGCTATTTTGAATACTGGGTTTATACCAAAAAAAGTTAATAGGACAGAAAATGATATAAAGTTTTCCATCCCTGTACCTATGAGCTTAAATGAGCATCACAACAGAAATATTTTGGAAGAAAATTGGAAAATTATTTTAGGCAATTCTGACTTAACTAAGATTTTAGGAACTTAGCCAAAATTTGTATATAAGAGAACCCTGAATTTGAAACATTTATTGGAACGAACATCTACTGTTTCAAATCATGAAGCTAAAATTTTGGGGGGAACATGTCATCGTAATAAGTGCAAATATTGTAGCTATATTAACACGCTCAGTAGTTGTTTCTTTGAACATTATGATTTTCCCTTTGCTGCAAAAGATTGTTACAATTGTAATAGTGTAGGTATGGTTTATCTGGCCACCTGCACACCAACTGCCAAAGTTTTTACAAAGGTAAAACTGTAAGTTAGCTATTAAGAAATGTGATGACAATAATGCTTTAGCTAAACATAAAAGTCTTTAGACTTCAGGAAGTTTGAACTTTTGGTGCTTGAAAAAGTTGATAATAATTATTTGTCGATTGTTTCAATAATTATTTAGAAAAACACAAGTTGAAGAGGCAAGTTTTTCTTAGAGTGGATTTTTTGCTGGCATTAATGACACTATTAGCCTAGTGTTTTAAAATATAAGATTATATGAATTTTTAGATTATTTGCAATTGCTCTTTGGTGTATCTTTAAATTTTGATTTTGATACAGTAGATGTTCGTTCCAGTTTTGATAGCTGATTGAGGTATTTCATTGGTTGAAGCAAGCATGATGTCATTTCTGCTTGCATTTAAACTTGTCCAATGTGTTTTTTTAAATATTTTCTGATGAAGTTCAACATTAAATGAATGAAAGCACTAAAGCTACTTTCCTGTGTATGTTGTGGTTCCTATTTTTCTGATTTTGAAACTACGGCTACAGCTGTGAGAAAATATTTAAAATATGTCCCTATTTTTGTTCCCCCCCCCCCCCCATTATTTTGCCATTGTCCAGATTTCTTGTGCTAAGAGGTTGAGAGGTACAGCTGAGAGACTTCTTATCTTTATGAGAGTTGCACTTCCCAGTTTTAGCCATAATTGTTTTTCTTTTGTTAGTATAGCCATTTAATTTGGGATATCACCAGGGTGTTTTGTTTCTGAAGTTAGTTTTGGGATTACTTCTGTTAGGTACTGCATCCATTTACATGGTTGTACAGGGTTTCTGTGAACAACTCTGTAAAGGCTGCTGAGTTCTTTGGGTTTGGAGGGGTATTTCCCATGCCATGGTGATTCTTTGTCACAACTGCTATTTTGTTTTGCTCTTAACCCATTACATTGTTTACTTAACAGATTAGCCCATAGTTACAATTTGGTTCTGTGGATGACTTAAAACTGTACCGTTCATTAAATAAAGGGTTGAAAGCACAACTGCAAATGATTAGAACTTTCTCTGATGCTGTAAAAATTACATTTGATACTGACAAATGTGCAAAAGCAACATGTAAAACGGAAAGCTGTAGCACCAAGAAAATATCAACCTGGGACAGGAATGTGATATAAAGGGGCTTATGCTGGAGGGAGTCTCTATTTTGGAATAGATGAAGGATTGGCAATAAAACGTGAACAAATGAGAATAAAGCTCAGTAAGGAATACTTCGGAAGACTAAAATAAATATTGAAGACTGCCCTGACATCTAGGAATAAAGTCAAAGCTATAAATCAGTTTGCTCTTCCTGTTTTAACCTACAGTTTTGCAGTGATTGACTGGCCCCAAAAATTACTGGCTCATTTGGATACGAAAACAACAAAAATGTTGCATACTTAGCAAATGATATATAAAAATCAGTCTATATGAAGATTATATATTCCTTATTCTGAAGGAGGTATGGGCCTCCTCGAAACTGATGATGTGTATAGATCTGCAATCATACTACTGCATGCATATCTGCTGAACTCACCAGATTCAAACGCAGTGAAAGTTTGAAAATGTGAGGAGAAGTCTAAGATGACATCTAGCAGAAGCATTTTGGTGTCAAGTGGAAATGGAAGTCAGACCAAAAGTAGACAAAAATCAGACAGCAAATGAATGTTACAAAAAAAAAAAAGGAAATGGACTAAAAGGGGGAGGGGGAAGGAACACCCATAAATATAATGGCATGTACAGAGATATCCTGAAGCATCCTAATTTTGGCCAAAATGGTTAAGGAAAGATGAATTGAAATCAAAAGATGAAAGGCTAATAATGATAGATAGTGGACTATGTATATATTAATTTATAAAGTATATTGAAAAAGTAGGAGAAACAGACAACTGCAAGTTCTGTAAAACAGAACTGGAAACAGTTACACATCTTGTTGCTGGGTGTGATACACTCATGGCAGAGGGGGCCTGTGTGGCAAAACTTTCATTAGGGATTGTTCAAATGATATAGTAGCTAAGAAGCATTGGAAACATGAACCACAAACATTACAGAGAATGATGACATTTATAAATCACATTACCAAAGGTTCAAAAAAATAGATGTGAGAAAACCAGATGCAGTAGTCCATGAAAAGAAGACAACAGTAACATTAATCAAACTGCTAGGCCCAGTAATTACAGTGTCTTATGTACAAAGAGACACAACATTATAAAATACCAGGCTTTGCAGGGAGAAACTAGAGCAATATGAAAGAAAGATACACAGACAGTTGCAATGGTAGTAGGAACAACAGGTTTAATAAGAAAGACTTTACAATTGTGTACTTAAATATGCCATCAATACATGTAGTTCCAGATTAATTACAGAAGGAAATTCTAGGCACATTGTGGGAGCTAAGAAGAGTTCTCATGGCTAACATCAAAGACTGAAACTACTAATGTCATGAACTCTAATAGAACCCTGACTTAGAAATTGGGCCTATTCCTGTCATAGTATTAGAAACCCAAATACTTGGAGAAATTAAATCTGGTATTAAAACCAATGGAACATGGTCTGAGAAAGTAGAAAGGGTAGTGCGAGCTATTGCAGAGAGTAGGATTATAATTCTGAATTGCTGGATTGTTTGAGCTTTAAGAGACTTTGTCAATATTACATTCACAGTATGTGATCAGTGTTAATGCATTCAGTGTCTTAGACACTGCTGTTTGAGAATTTGTGCATATCATTTTAATATGGGAGTAACACTTGCTCACAGTCATAATGAAAGTGAAACTGTTTCTCACAAACCTTAAATAGATAAAGGTGAAAAAGAAAGTGAAAAACTTCTGTTGGTAAAATCCAGGAATTTCTTTTAAGTTGTTTATGCAAGTTTCTATAGGTGTATACAAATACTTTATCCCTCTGTAATGTAGATGTTTAGTAAAATATATATTCAAAGTCTTGCCTTTATATGCATGTTTTCCTACTATAAATCATTGAATAATGACAGGGTATTAGTGAGGCAATAACTTTATGCTAAAAGATGTTTCATCTGTGCAGTCAGCCTTTCCCCCGTGTTACTTTCTGTTTGTACAATGTTAAGTACACCACTCTGGTTAAACTCAAGACTTTAGTCTGTTGTTTGACAACCTCAGTAATGGCATAAGGACCCATCTTCATCAGTGGCAGGCTTTTCCATACAGTCACAATTCATAATGTGAGCTTAAAGTATTAGTTATTGATGGGGGGGGGGGGTTAAGTTAAACATTAGATAATAAACTGCTGTTGAGGAATGCCACTGTTAAAATTGAAAGCTGAGATGAGGGAAACCTGCCTGGGCATGGTTTTATCAGATAAATATACAGTACTGGAAACAATGCTGAGACTAGCATGGAGAGGACATTATACAAAAGCATGGGACAGATACAATGCAAGTCTTATAAGGGAAGAGGAAAGATAACCTGCTGGTTAGTAGGATCTGCTACTTTGGGGTAGGCAAGGACATGAGCAGACTAGGGGACCAAATATTCCTTCTGTGTTATCAGAATCTTTTTTCCTACATACAGTTATAGCTCAGATGTCCTGGGCTCAATTAGTGGCTAAAGCCTGGGTAAGTCAGCTTTGAAAAGAGTGAAATGACAGGGCTTTTCCTATTCACCTCTACCTAGCATGTGTATGTGCGTGTGCGTGTGTGCGTGTGTGCGTGTGTGTGTGTGTGTGTGTGTGTGTGTGTGTGTGTGTTTGTGTGTGTGTCACAGAAGTATACCTCCCATCCATGTCCTCACAGGAGACTAGAAATCCATTAGGAAAAGCAGCTCTTTTAATACACGGAAGGCATAGGTCCTTGGTCTGTATCATCATGTAGGTAAGTCACATCTGTATGCTAGTTTGCATGGTCTGTGGTCTAGGTCATCTTATAAGTGAGGTACGTCTGTATGCTGCTTTGCATTGTCTATATCATCTCATAAGTGAGGTACAGCTGTATGTTGGGTTGCACAGGATATCTCATATTACAGATGAATTATACCTGCAATCTGGGTTGCAGAGACTAAGTTATCTCACAGGTGTGTTACACCTGCATACCAAGTTGCAGAGGCTATATCATCTCATAGGTGAGTTTCACCTGTATGCTGAGTTGCACAGGCAATGTCATATCACAGATGACTTATAACCATGCGGTACGTTACAGGGACTGTGTCATCTTACAGGTGTATTACATTTGTGTGATAGGTTGCAGAGGCTATGTTACCTTATAAGTGAGTTACATCTGTGTGCAGAGGCTATGTTACCTTATAAGTGAGTTACACCTGTGTGCAGAAGCTCTCTCATATCACAGGTGACTTACACCTGCATGCTGGATTGCAGCGGCTATATCATCTCATAGGTGAGGTACACCTGTATGCTGTGTTGCAGGATCTATGTCATCTCATAGGTGAGCTTTACCTGTATGCTGGGTTGCAGAGGCTATCTGATATTACACACATCTTACACCCAGGTGTATTACATTTGTGTGATAGGTAGCAGAGGCTATGTTATCTTACAAGTGAGTTACATCTGGATGCTGGATTGAAGGGACTGTCTCATATCACAGATAAGTTATAATTGCATGATGGGTCGAAGAGGTTGTGTCATCTCATGGGTGAGGTACGTCAGTGTGATGTGCCCACTGTATGCTCTCCCAATATGTACACCAAGGCATTTGTAAGAGATATTTAGACCATAATGTAAAAATCCCCTGACAGGTGTCCTCCTGATGGCTACATAACAGGCAGCTCTTTCCCATATGGAGAAGGAATGGACATGTCTTTGAACATGTGTGTGGAATAAATGGACATGACTTAAATGAATGGCCACAAAGTTGGCAGGTTCAAGCACCAAAAAATATAGTAAATAACTTTTTGATTCTGTCTTTAACAATGATTCATCAATGAATTCTATACTGTCAGCCCTATGCCTAGGTTCTATTGCCTTAAGGAAAACATTATTTTCTTTACTCCTATACTCTGTTCAACTACTCTCCCTGCTTGTTTGTACCAATTAACATACAGTTACATGCACTTAGTGTATCTGAGTAACTAGGTCTGGACACTAAATTAAACAGCATGCAGCTTATCTCATTTAAAAATGAACTATTATTTGCCTTTGTCCAGTATCAAAAGTGGCTTCCCTTAATATACTCAAGGGACAACTATATAATCCTTATCTGTTTCCATTATATGTCAGCACCAGGGAATATTTAGCCCAGATATCATTTTTCGTAGGTCAGATGAAAACAAATGCTTCTTTCAGCCTTCCATGTATTAATGCACTAATGCTCGTATAGCAACCCTCCCACCACCACCACATACACACATACACACACACACACACACACACACACACACACACACACACACACACACACACACACACACTTCTTTCTCTTGCTGGAAAATCCATCTTGGAAAAACCTCCCTAGACATTTTGCTACTCTTTAGCTCATATCACAAAATGTCATTGCTCTAAAATGACACAGGACTCCTGGCCACACCTCATGTACCACTGTAATAAAACATAATTTTTCCTGTTCAACTCTTAGACTGTCAGAAAGAAATTTATTTCAGCCTGCCAGACACAGGCAAACCATGACATTGTCTGTACTTTTTATTGTTAGTTAGTAACTGCAATTCTACTGACTTTGTCTTGCTGAGATCAGTAAAGAGCTATAAAGCACATATTAGCACCTAAAGTGAAACTCGTTTACAAAAGACTTAACAGGGAAGATTTACACTGCAATGCTATATAAACAAACTGGTAAGTGCTTTCATTTTTGGTAATGGGACTATTACCTTTATCCATATAGCTGCAGAAAATTAAAGATGGTGTGAAAAACTACAGGCTACTTTCATCTGCTTCACTAAGTCCTTGAAATGACAAATGTCAATCGGTCAACAACTTTCAAACCTAAACAAAAGAGTAGAGAAGGATGGCGACTTTTTTAATTTTAACAAAATCCTGCTGATTCCATATTTTCTATTGAAGAAAATGTAAATTGAAGATCTACTGTGTTATGGCAAAATGTAGGCATTCTAAATACAACTGTTTGCACATTTCTGCATGTAAGCCAATTGTTTGGTTGTCTTTCGGCTTTTCCCGGTTAGGGTCGCCACAGCGGAACTCCGGTCCGCTAATGATTGGCAGTAGATTTTCATGAACACCGAGGTGCCAGCTCGACATCCAACCTTCAACGAAGGCACTCCCATTTACGCATGTCTTTCGAATGCCACCCAACCGTACGGAGGACATGCAGACTCCATACAGAAAATAAGTTGGCTAATTTTCACTCATGGGGTGGTATCCATGTCCCTTATGTATAGAGGCTGTCTGTAAAATATTCAAAGGCATAGGCACAAGCCCAAGCCATCCTTTAGCCATTAGGGATTGAAAATAGGGTAAAATTCGAGTAAAACTGGCTAGAGTTGTAAGGGCTGTTGAGCCATTAGCCTAATAATCTGCTATGAACCTATAAACCTATGAAATTTAAACCTATGAACAACAGAAAAAATAAGCATTTATGTTGAGGACTAGCCCCCCTCAACCTATGTAGGGTACCTTGCCCACACACTCCACATACTTGCACATTTGCATTTTAAGGGGTCCCTGGCACAGTAAAGAAGTGATCAATATTATAAATGGTTTGAAAGAGATTGCACTTTTTCCACTACCTCTTAATGCTGGAGCAAAATTACTAACATTACCTCAAGCCTTCACGCATCACTGCAATAAGTTATGCATGGAAAAGTAATGTGATAAAACACCTTGCACGGTTACATCACAAGCTGTGGTAAAAAAAGCAGAGTTTTGGTAACACAAGACAAACTGTAAATGGACCATAAAAGACTAAGTTACCAAAGATCAGGGTAATTCATTCAAAAAGAACAATGACACTGCTTTTAAAGACAGTGTAAGAAGCCAGTGACCTTCAATATCATCACGTTAACTAAATGTAGAAATAAACACCTAATTATTATGTATAGGTTATATCATATAATAGGGATACAATCCTGCAGTGTTGGAACAGAAAGAAGAAACTAAACACAAAATCACATCAGAATGGTAGTCCACAAGATGGCCATTTTAGGGTATAAGAAATTTAAATATAGAAACATTTGAGGGTGTTCATTAGTTAGCTATGTAATACTAATAGTGCTTCACTGTTGTGATCCAGTAGTGTTACTGAGCTCATTAACCATTCAGAGACGTGCAAGAGATGCGTGGAGTAAAAGTTCATTAGCAACTCATTTGCATATATCTGTATGAAAGGCTTAATGTATTTAGTGCTCCTCCTACCGCTGTTGCATTGGACACACACACACACACACACACACACACACACACACACACACACACACACACACACACACACACACACACACACACACACACACACACACACACACACACACACACACACACACACACACACACACGCACACACACACACACACACACACACACACACACACACACACACACACACACACACACACACACACACACACACACACACACACACACCTGCTGCACAACAGTAGAAGTATGCAATAAAAATCTGTGTTAATGTGTTCAGTCCCTTCTGCTCTGAAATAGCATGGTACAGCTTGTCTTTGAATTGCTTTTCTACATAATTTTGATCCCTGAGTAAAGCTCTGGGGCAAAGCACATGGCTTATTTTCATTAGCTGTGTCTCAGGACTAACACATTTACATGTGGTGCTATATAACAGACTGCTGAAGCACTACATGCCAGAGGCTTTATACCCATCTAACACCAGTTGTCCTTGAAGTTCTCCCTCATAGGACACTAAACAATCCCACTGGAAACACAGTTTCTGCATGTACTATGTTTCTATATACCCCTTTCAGTCCAGCTTTTCTGAGGCTCACATTTACAGCCCTTGGAATTTCATGAGCAACCCTCACAGGTTAGAGCCTAAGAGTGAGAGGCAGTGACACAAATCACTGCTGCGTCATGCTACCCAACCCCTTGGAGCTATGTGGTGCTTGACTACACATCATCCATGAGTACTTTCCTCAATGCTGAGGGGAGTTACAATGTAACATAATACCTGGGAACACATTATCGATTCTACGTTTGGTCTCTTCCTTTCCATTCAAGTGATTTGTGACCACTGTGTCCTGTTGAATGCCTCACTGTGGAATATTTGGCCTCTTGAATTATAGAGCACAACCTTAGTTATTTGAAAGTGTCATTTCCCTTACCGAATGTTGAAATTACAGATTTTTATGCACATGGCATAATTCATAAATTTGCTCATTTGGAAGTGGGTATACGTTAAGGTAAATAAATTAACAGATAGGGTAACTAACGCATATACTCTTTAGACAGTATAGATTACATTTAGACAACATCATATCATGTACATGATATTACTAAAGATCACTTAGTAAAAAATATGGCTTCAGCAGGCAGGGCACTCTCTGTGCAATTGGTACATGCAGTCTCAGCAGATCAGCAAGTAGCACACTTGCCACTGGTGCTAGAAGATCAGGAGGCTGTGAGTTCTATTCCCACAACACACACTTGGATTAATTTTCCAATAATGACACTGCATTTTATCATAAGGTGGATGCTGCATTCATAAGTGTGCCACCCATAAATGTTAAACTGAGGTCCCATCTGCCTGAGTTGGTGGTAGCTCATATGGATGTAAAAGATCACACAGCACTTATGAAAAAAATAGGGGAAGTTCCTGGTGCCCTGGCCAAATTTCCTCTGGTCAGTATTAATACAACCTTGGGTCTCCCCTGAAAAGAGGCAATTGGCCTGTGAGACTAACCCAGTCAATAAAATGTAAATAAATAAATAAAGTTGGGCATCTAACATTTTGAATGTATTTGGTAGTTCTAAGATTGACCACCATCTCCAACACACATATGAAATGTTCTGCCTTCTTGTTTTCTTTTCATATGTATGGCATCTAAAATTCCTTAACTCTACCAACAGGTAATGCAGGGCCCATTAAAAAGTCCGCCAAGTATTTTTGTAAATATTATCCTTTCTAAGCAAAAATAAATTGTTACATACAGCTTTTCATAACAATACATATTATATAAAGAGTGTGAAATGATGCCGAGCCATTATCACAATATATTTTGCCATTGCTGTTCCCTTATACAATAGCTGTTTCCTCTACAGTTGAGGTCAGACTAGTAAAAGTGAGTATTTATATTCTAGAAACACCATAGCTGTTTGTATTAAATTTACAGTGTTCCAACTTGAAAGATAAGAACTGACTCCTTCATTACAAGTATATCATGTCTTCTCCTTCCTCGCTGTCATGTGACTATTTAATATTAACAGTTTATTCAGTCATTTCCCTCTGTAGCTGAACTGTTTTTACTTTCTTCCTGCAGTGATCCCAGCTTCTTGATGCATTAGATTTGCTTGCTGCCCAATTTTGTGGATTTCATGGTGTGCATAGACTGTGCCCACCATCTGGATTAACGTTCTGCTTTATATACTGTTTCAGATCATATGTTAATCTGTTTCAGCTCAGTGAGTTTATTACTAATCTGTTTTAACTGGATCTAGCTCCCAGCTGGAGTATTACCAACAACTACTACATGTCATTTTAATTTGTATACTAAATGCTGTACATTGTATCATTGGCTATTATGTTATCAGTAGTTCTGCTTGTAACTTGTAAATTTTAGATGTGTGTGATTGCTTGTACTATCACTACTATTTGCATTTCATTGTTCTTCATGTACTCTGTTTTTTCCTATTTCTTTCTGTGCAGCTTTTCACCCTGAGCCTCCACTCAAAAAGGACCTGCGTCCAGTCGGAACTCCCCAGTAAACAAATGTAAATAGATAAATAAATAAAATGATACCTTGATTTTCAGTCTAGTAGGTGAGGTAGTATTCTCATGTTTGCTTGATGCTGGATCATTAACAGACATACCTGTCAACCTACAGGTACTGAAAATAGGAACAAAGACCCTTGGAAAATAGGAACATCCAGCTAAAATATGGACTTCTACTTATCATAAAAACTGCATACCAACAGCACATAACTCTTACTGTTTCTGGCAGGAGTGAAGGGCATTACTCAGAAACATGTTTAAGAAACAGACAGTGATAAAAATGATGGAACACAGGAAACCTCCAGACAACGGACCCAGCCCAGTTTGCTTTTAAGGGCAAGTCATACCTACTCAGCCTGGTGGACTTCCTTGAGAAGGTCACTAAAGCAATGGATGATGGCAAAATGGTTCACACTACCTAACCTGGCCTGTCTAAGGCATTTGATGAAATACCTCACTTGGGCATTGTTGACAAACTCAAGAGGTTAGGCATAAACCTTTACATGACCCAGTGGATAGCCAGTTGGCTCACAGACAGAGAACTGAAAGCTAGAACTGGGGAGTCCACATCTATGAAGAGGCAAATCACCAGCAGAGTACCTCAGGGACTGGCCATGGGACCACTCCTTTTTGGCATCTACTTCTCTGAAGTCAAGGTCAATGTCATGGGCCTCTAGCTTAACCAAGTTTAAGATGATTGCAAATTAGGAGCAGTCATAGACTCCCTCATGGACACTAAAGTTCTCCAAGTGGGTTTGACACAGATAAATGACTGGTGTCGAGCCATGGACTAAAACTCAATGCCAAGAAACACTTAATAGTTTCCTTTGGGAAGTCAGCCATCTCCGGTAACTATCATATTGACAGCACAACCCTAAGGGAGTCAACCCAGTAGTCAGGAACTTTGGCAGACATATAGACAGTAATCTAGCTTTTGACCATCATGTGTCTAAGGTAATGAGGAAATCATTATGTGTTGTGCTACTTATAAACAAAGGTATGGCAACTATGTTCAAGGAAGTCATTCCACTGTATTTGGTGCTTATTCGATGTATCATTGAATACAGTGTTCCCTTCCCTTCCCTTTGGTGTTTACCTAACCAGGTACATCCAACACCTGGAATGTCCACAAAGACACTTCATTAAAAAATACAGGGTGCAAATAACATGTCCTATCCAGATCAACTCAACGCCCTATCCCTGTATTCTGTCTCTTACAGACTGTTGAGGGGAGATCTATACCTTGCATATAAGGCATCTTAGGACTCCACTCTGATGGACCTCCTTCATATTCACAAAACAAACAGCACCAGAATTACCTGTTCTAAAGACTTATACCTTGTCTGTAATATAAATAGGAGCTGCTGGAGAGGCAAGTATGTATCCCAGAGACTACCCCTTCTCTAGAACAGGCTTTCCATCCATTTGAAGTAAAGTTCCTCCCTAACCCAATTCAAGTGTTGTTTGGATAGTTGTATGAGGAACAGGAAATTACTTTCTGGTTTGGCTCCTATATCTCTAATGCATACAGGCAGCCTGTAAATGGTTCATCCTACCAAGCTTCTGCTTATAAAGGTTTCATCTCCCAAGTCACTTCTTAATTACCAAGGGTACCAGAACTTGTCAGAGATTTGGGATGCATGGATAGGCTTAAAAAGTTCTCAGTGGTCAACTGCCTAGTACACACCTATGAACAATATAAGCACATTATTGAAGAGACAGTGTAAAATCTGTAGACTTTAATGAACTATATTACAAAATTCTATCACAAAAGATCATTTATTTTTACTTCTGAAAAAAGAAAGATGTAAGATGTGTGTCCTCTTTCTTTAAATTATTGTCACCGCTAGGCCACTAGTATATTGGTCATGTAATATGGTTTTCTGTGCACTAGACAGCTTCAACTATCACATGTGATGAGGAAGATTCATAAATTTGCATGAAGGGGTAACTCAAGCCTGAAAATAAGGACATAGCTCTACAAATAGAGACATTCTGTACAGGGGTAAATCAGGCCTGACAATAGGGGCATTTCTCCAAAATCGGGACAGTTGAGAATTCTGTCAGACATCTTATGTTTGGACCTCTGTTTATAAAAAATGAACAGGACTGAGCAAAACGAGCAGCTCCTAGATCCATGAAACAGCTGAAACACCTGCAACACCATTTACATGTGCCTGTAGGTTTCCCAAACCCCAAACGTACATTTCTGATTTAAGTTCTGTTAGTTTCTTAATGTTTGCCTACCATAAAGTGTCACAGCTTCTAGCGGTATACCATTTCCTTTACTGTATTTAATATGCATTTCATTGTTTCTTACTTAAGTAGTAAATAAGTAGTGATGGAATTGGCATCATATGTTGTGTTTCTGTGCAGTGACAGTACATATTATGGGATGAGAATAATAAAAGGGACAGTACATTGAGACATTTACATAGTGGAACACTGCCCAGATGTGTTGAGACTTGACAGCATGTCAAGAACATGTCCATGTAACGCATAGCTTAGGAAGGCTGAGTTAGGTTTCCCTTAATCATGTACCCCCTGATTGTGCTGTTCTCTTCTCAGATATGTGCTGCTATAAACATTCTTAAATATAAAAGTGGATTCAGAAGCCCTGCTTTTATTTGTCTGCAGTGTAGCATGCTGTCATTTCCCCTGATCTATTACACATCTAGAACAGAATGTGATTTGGAAATGTGATAGATTATGCTGATGAACATCATTTTTACCTGATTTTTTTTTTCTGGAAAAGCATACTGTCTTCATTGACTACAGCCCCCAAAGCACTCAAACATCTCTAAGACTACATGCTCATAGGTGAAAAGCTGAGATACTTAAACATAATCTGGATTAAGGATGGCTGCACTTGCTTTTTTCAGTTTGTTAATCATTAATCAGTGTAGCGAGACAAGCTGCTGCCTGTGTATACTGTCTGTTTTTGCACCAGGGGCATCTGACAAAATAAAGAGATGCCATTGTCTTTACCATCAACATTGTCATGCCTAAAGTCTGACAATATGCTTCACAGTGGGTTGTCAACAAGCAGGACAACAGCAGTTCTGTTCTGGGTTTAACAAAGAAAAAAAACTTTCATCATTGGCTTAATACTAACATCCATTTATCTCAAGAAATCGGTTTGCACAAAACATATTTATACATTCATATTCTGTGTCTCACTTACAATGTCACCTCCCCTATTTCTTTCATTACTGGCATGCAATACTGCAAAACTGAAATAACATAATTCTGCCCTTTCATTTGTGACTGAGAAACAGAATGTGCTGCAAGTTAAACACCACAGTAAATAGTGATGTTTTGATCATGGGATTTTAGATTATTTAAATCCGTTAATAAATGGTCATGTGGATTTAATCTAATGAAGCATTATTGCAAAAGCTTGTGCTGGCATTTTATATATTAAAGTATTTAATTTATAGTTTCAAACACTACCATTGTATATTCCCACAAAGTAGCCAATGAAACTAACATGCAGAGACACACTTCACCTCAAGAGGTTGTCATCACGTTCGGTGGAATCTCTGAGGGAAGGGGATACCCCCACAGTGAGAAGGTAGGTCACCCCTCAAAACCAGGAAGCTGGCCTGCTCCTTGTCACCCAGCTCTTGCTAAGGAATGGATGGCTTGTGGAGATTCTCAGGCAGGAACAAATGGGTCATATCACTCTTGGCTAGCCCAGGAATACCCAGTACCTGTTCTCCTGGAATGAATGGGTCAAGCCAGCAGAAGCCAAAGTAGCCCAGAATGCAGAGAAGGTCAGTAATAACAGATTACAGTGGTTCACTGACATGTATAAGAAGGACAAAGGCAATCTGATGAAAAAGATTTGGGAGAAAAAGGAAGAAGTCAAAAGGAAATGAAGACATTCAGCAGAGACAGATGGATTGTGTGAGAGAAGACCTGTGTTAGGTATGAAGGATGAAGAAGGTAGAAGAGTGGCACTGAATTAAGAGAGATAGTGACAACATTTAACATGATACGCTGACCCCATGTAGAAAAAGTAGGAAAAAGGGGTTTGATGATGATGATGGTAGTGATGATGTCAAATCTGTAGTACAGTGACTGCAATTCACTTAAATGTCTATTTAATGGTTACATCTCACACTAAAAATGATACTTTTTTGGTCTTTCTGTTTTCTGTAAGGCTGCATGGTCTTGGGATCTGGAATAATAAGGTTCAGGGTATGTGGGATTGTAGACCCCCACATGGGGGGGGGGTCATTTACAGAAATATGTACTGTTTTATGTGTCTATGTTTCCATTTCTGAAAGTTTTGCTACTCTGAATTTCACTGAATCATGACTGATGCGTGCGTTTATGATGAATATCATTTGAAAAACACTATACTACATCAGTGGGTCATCATTTGAGATAGTGGAAGAAGTTTACCCAGTTACAGAGGTGAAATGTACCTGGTTTCAGAACAGGAGTATAGCCAAAAAATTCCATTTTGCATTTACAAACTCTTTATGTTCCTCTCAAACCCACCTGGCATTTAAAAAAAAAACATCTTTCAAAATACTGCCTTCCCCAGGAGTTAATAAATGTACACATAATTTTCAGTTGCCATTTCTAAAACTATTAAAGATGTTGACTAGGATTCAGCAAGCTCTGCACGTCATGCAGGAATAGTGCAAGAGCTGCTACAGGCAATATGGCTATCGTGCGATCCAGGAATAAGCTCCTGGGAAGTGCACGAGCGCTCCTGCACTATTCCTGCATGGATACAGCCCCTGTATGTTAATTACCTCATTTGCTGGTGAAAACCATGCAAATGAGGTGAATTAGCGATCCAGGAAGCAGGTAGACATCCGTGCAGAAATAGTGTAGATTGCAGAAATGTATTCAGCCAGTAGCTGAATACATTTCTGCAAACTACAAAACGGAGGCATGACAGCTCATAAAAACGTATGTATTCGAAGGGTTAGGCATGCCAAAGGCCAAATATATGGCCAGAGGCATGAGAAATAATTTCAAAATTATGAAAATTAACTTTTTTTTGTTGGCCGATTTTGGCCGTTTAAGTGCAGGGCAGTGGTGCACAAACGGGATTGGGCCGAAAATACAAAAAAAAAAAGCTGGAAATAAGCTTTTAAACCAAAATCATAATTCTGCCATAATAGTCAATGGCATGCATAACACAACAAGACCATGGAATAGTGGTTGCTAAGGGGGAAGGCCGAGCGCCGGATTTGTAACCATGCATTAGCAGTCAATTCTATGCAAATGAGGGCAATGATACTGAATCACAAATGTCCCCTCTGTGCTAGCTTGCACCCAACCATGTAGGTGCATTAAGACCACAGTGTAAGCCTAAGAGCTAGATGACTTCATAAGGGGGTGTGTCATGAATGCTGTAAGCTTATTGGAGCCATGTGGCCTGTGTTTGCACTTAGCTAAGCACAGCTAAGGCAGGAGGTGTGTCTGCTGCTGTATTATCTTCCACCAAGAAATGCAGAGTGTGATTGTGTCCAGGGAGGGCCAGTTTCTGCTAAACAGTGTTTACATTGCCTAAACAGGTGTACATGGTGCACACCGGGTTTAAAAAAAAAAAAAAAACAGGAAATAACAACTCCGTTCACATCGGAACACTGGGTTTGCGTGGCGCACCTCGGGACATAAACAGGAAGGCAATGGGAAGGGAAAACAGCAGTAGGAAGGTTATCAAAGAGAACTAGCAAAGCTGACAGGTGAAATGCATCAGAACCAGCCAATTACACAGGCAGCAGCCCAGCCTAGCACACTAGTATAAACTATACAAACACTATTCCCTCTGTTTTTTCCCCACAAGCTCAATACCACCAGTGTACACAAATGGGAAAATTTACCTAACAAAAGCAACAAAATGATAGGGGCTGCTTTAGCTCTCATAATTCAACACGTGGAAGAGGCTGAGGGTGGTGAGGATGACAATGCTGATGACCAACCTACAGTGAGGAGAAGCAGAAGAGTGTACAGATCCAGGGTAACCTACCAGGGGCTACAAGAGCTGGAGATAGTGGAGTGCTATAGGGTGGACAGGGACCTCCTACAGCAAATTGTTGAGTTGTGCCGCCATACCTCACACACAGAACCAACAGAGGGGAACCAATCCCAGTGGATACCAAGGTATGTGTAGGCTTAAGAATACTAGCCACAGGTACCTTCCAAAGGCCAACTGGGGATAACATGGGGATCTCACAGGTATCAGCATCCAGGGTACTCCACCATTTCCTGGATGTCATGTCAGCACATGCCAGTGAGCACATATATTTCCACAACACCCGTGAGGGGTTGACCAGCAATATGAGTCTCTTCCACCAAATTACAGAATACCCTGAGGTAGTGGGTGCTATAGACTCCATGCACATACACATCAAAGCACCACCCAGTGAGTGGGGTAGAGTCTACATAAACCCCTCCAACTGCCAGGTCATGTGCGATGCCCAGGCCATTATAATGAATCTGTGTGCTGGCAACCCTGAAAGCTATCATGACTCCCACATCTGGCATATGATGCAGCTGTACCAAAGATTTGCCATTGGGGACATCCCATATGGCCACCTAGTGGGGGTGATGGTTATGCACTGGAGTTGTGGCTGATGACACCCATCAGAAATGCACACACACCTGAACAAGAACTCCATAATGAGGCACACGCACAGACCAGAATCATAATAGAGCATGTGTTTGGGATACTCAAGTTACAGTTCTGGTGCCTGGACATTTCCGGTGGAGCCTTGCAGTACTCACCAGCTACATGTACCCAAATTGTCATTGTATGTGCCATGCTACACAATATGGTCCTGTGGAAACAGCTGCAGCAGGAACAGCACAGGGCAGGACCACACAGCACTTCACCATTGCCAAGGCCAGCACAGGCACAGAGTGACTCGGAGGAGGAACAACCTGAGCCTTCCCCTGTAGGCAGAAGGAGGCGTGCACAGTATGCCCAGGCCTTGGCAGAGAGGCTATTCATAGCACATACACTGACACAGTAGGAACCCAGGGAAAGACACCTCTCTCTAACTCTCACATACAGTAAAAGGGATGCCAAACATGACACTTAACCATGTACAGGGAGGGTACTATGTACAACTGCCTCATGTACACAGACAACCCTCTCCTCCTCCCAACAAATTCCAACACATGTGAGAGATGCAACCATATAGCCAAACTGGAGGCTAAGCTCTCTCAACTCAGTACTGGCATAACCAGTCAGGAGGAGAAGGAAACCACACTACAATTCCAGTCTCACATAGACCTACCACGACAGCAAACCAAACACATAATCACACAAAAACATACTCAGAGGCTCTAAATAAAGATCTGCCGAAGCAGCAGAGACCTCCAAAGCAGACACCCAAGCAGCCGCAAAACAAAACACGTGCAACACATATCTCACAAAGCCAGTGTGCCAAACAGTCACAGCCCTTAAGACTAAACAACACACCTGATACGCTTGTAATTGGTGACTCTATCGTCAGGCACACTGACGTCCCGCTCACCAGGTTGAACAAGGAGAGGGTCACGGTGAGCAGCCTGTCAGGCACTAGGATCCGCCACATAACACAAGCACTCAGGTCACTCCAAGGCAAGTACAAATATGACTCAGTCATTGTCCATGCGGAATGACCTGAGGCACCTCCTGGACTACATGAAAAGAGACATAAAGGAACTCTCTGAGCATGTAGCCTATGACCCTGACCTTGAGTAGCATCTTACCCTCACCAAGAATGATGCCACAATATGAAGACAAGATGATCAATTTCAACAACTGGCTTAAGTACTGGTGTCATTCAAAGGGGATCCAATGCCTGTCAGCTTGGGATGATATGCTCGACAAGCCAAGATGCTTTGCTAGGGACGGCTTGCACCTGTCACCCCTGGGCTTTCGGATATTGGCAAAGGCTCTTGCTGCCCCCATAGTGCCTTTTTTAGGCAAGGCTCAAAAGACAAACCCACCTCCATAGGTATCACAAGGGATAAGAAACTAAGAGTAATGCTACTCAATGCCAGAAGTCTAAATCTCAAGATGCACTTGAAACTCTCCTTAGCATGGAGAACATCGATATCTGTGCAGTAACAGAAACCTGGTTCAGGGCTCCGAGAGCACCCCAGCACTACCAGGTTATACCTCATACCATGCATTTCAGCCCCAAAACTTGGACCGAACCACAAAAGGAGGGGAGTATCGATATTCATCAAAGATACCCACACCTCCAGGTTGGTGGCAAAAGCATCAGAGACTATCCATGTGCAACTAACAGTGGGTAAAACTGCCTTCCAGTTTATAGCCTGCTACAGACCACCCTCCCAAACCCAGGAACCCCACTCGGCCTTCCTGAGAACACTGGAAAATATGAAGGTCTCTCCAAACACCATTATATTGGCTTACTTCAACTACCCAAACATAGACTGGGAGCATTACTCTAGCTCCAACACCCTAGCCCAAAGGTTCCTAGAATTTATAAACTCAAATGCTATGGAACAACTTGTTACCACTCCCACAAGAGGGGAAAACATACTGGACCTGATCATCACCAACATGGGGACTCTATGCTCCAGACCAGAAGTGTATCCCTCACTGGTAAGATCAGACCATAAACTAATCTCACTGGATATTCACATCACCCCTGCCCAGAAAACCACAGTGAAAAACTTCTCTAAAGCAAATTTCACACTCCTCAAAACTGAGGTGGAATCCTTCAAAGCCCCCGGGCCTGTGTAAAATATGGCCCAGACCGCAGAATCCTTTATAAACGCATTCTATGTGTTCACCTTCAGGAATGCATGGATCATGCGATCCCAAATAAAACCAAGACCCAATCCTCCAAAGGCAGACGTCCTGTCTGGTGGACCCCAGCCATAAACAAACTATAGAATAGAAGGAGGAAGCAACTAAATGATAGAGCAAAATCCCAAAAAGAGAAGGCATCACTGATCAGTATTAGCAAAAAACTACAGGCACACATAAAATTGTCTAAGGTCAGCTTCGAGAGAAAAATTGCACAGGACACTAAGGATAATCACAAGGCTTTCTTTAGTTATGTTAGGAACCTGGGTGGTAATTCCCAGATATGCTCAGAATTAGTCCAAAATCACAAAAGAACCCACAGACATTGCCAACATCCTAGCTGACAGGTTCAGCTCCTCCCCACCAAAGGGCAAATATCTATCTCAGCAGTGACATCTCAGATGCTCAGGTAATAGCCGCCCTCTCCAAAGCAAAAACACAGCATCAATGGGACCAGATGGTGTCATAAACTCCAAGAAGAGCTAAACCCAAACATAAAACTACTGTTCAATCTCAGCCTTACTACAGGATATGTGCCCAAACAGCAACAGTGGTCCCTCTCCATAAAGGTGGTGCCTCAACGGATCCTGGAAACTATCACCCCATAAGCCTGACTAGCTTGGTCTGCAAAGCTATGGAAAGGATCATCATGGACCTCATAAATAAAGATATTGGGGACCTACAAACACTGGATCCTACCCAGTTCTGCTTTGTTAAGGGCAGATCCTGCCTTTTAAACCTGGTTGATTTCTTTGAAACAGTCACCAAGGCCATTGAAGGTGGTCCACACAGCCTACCTGGACCTCGCCAAAAGCCTTCGATACAATACCCACTCGGGCATTATAGATAAGCTCACCAGCTTAAATATAACCCCCTATGTCACTAGATGGATTGCAAACTGGCTCAAGGACAGAACCCACATGGTTAGAATTGCTGGAGCCATGTCAGACTCCAAACCAGTTACAAGTGGTGTCCCACAAGGCTCAGTCCTGGGACCTCTCTTGTTCGGTATATATTTCTTGGAGGTACAGGCCAACACGGAAGGACTGTGGATGACCAAGTTCGCAGATGACTGCAAACTGGGTGCCATAATCGACTCTCCAGCCGACACAAGCATCCTCCAAAAGGGCCTCATAGAAACAGACAACTGGTGCCAGAGCCATGGCCTCAAGCTAAATACCAAAATGTGTATAGTCATCCCCTTTGGCAAAAACAAAGTGCCACAAATTACCACATAGGTGGTAATCCATTAAGTACAGAAGAAGTAATTAGGGACCTGGGGACCCAAGTTGATAGCAATCTCTCATTTGACAACCACGTGGCCAAAGTGGTTAGAAAAACATTTTATATAGCCCACCTAATCATGAAGGGATTCACATCTAGATTAGGGAGGTCATTCTTTACTCATCCCTCATCAGGCCCATAATTGAGTACAATGCCCTTTTGGGATGTACCTTACCAGACACCTGCAGCAACTGGAAAGACCGTACCTCACCAAGAGGATCAAAGGGCTCAAACAGATGCCATAAAGAAACTCCAGCTCTACTCAGTGGCATACCGCCTGTTCAGCTGTGCCTGACGTATAAAGCCATGTCCAACCGGAATTAATGGACATGCTGCACCTCAGAAAATCCAAATCCCATCGAGCTATGTGCGAGAGAGACTTGAACCTCAGCACTGAAATAAATAGGACATGCTGGAGGGACAGATTCATAACCCAGAGGCTCCCTTCACTCTGGAATAAAATCCCAGTCCAGGTTAGGCAGAGTCCCTCATTGACTCTCTTCAAGAGGAATCTTGATGAGTGGATGGGAGATCGTAGGTTTACCCCGGGTATCACTTCTGTGTCACTGTTAGACAGAGGCACAGTATACTAACCTCGAAAAAGGGCATAGCAAAATAAATTTAAAATGGGTGGTGAAAGCCAAACACATTCTGGCTAGGCTTATAAATGCCCTAGGGCAGATAGCCTAGTATGAACCTATGAACCTATGCATCCATTATAGTCAGCTCTCCAGCACCATCCTCAATACTGGCACAGCCACAAGGTAAGTCACCCTCCCTATCAATTGCTGAATGGAGTAGTATGTTCTGCTATTTATATCTATGGTATGGCTGTGAGCATGCAAGGGAATCGGGTGGCTGAATGGGATGGCAGGAGATAGTAGACACCTATATGGGCAGCATGCAATACATTACAAATACGGGTGTCAGCATAGTAGGCAGTACTAGACAAGGTGACAAATCCCACTGCAGGACATGTGGTGAGCCAAATGTGTGTCCATAGGACACAAGCATGCATGTCAGTGAGGCTCACATTCCCAACAACAGCCTAAACCAGCAGGACAGGTGTAGATGACCACAAAGAAAGGATGTGCTAAGGTCTCCAATTGATGGCAATGGAGAACAGCCCCCTCCAAACCTATAAAGACAGACTACACCAGGTCAGGCAGTTGTATGTTAGTTCTGAAGGGTAAGAAGTCTGAAACTGAAATGTAGGTCAATAAAACCTAAGATCTGTACTACACTGATATGCCTCTAGTCTGCATGATAGGTCAGAATACAGAATTAAATGGAAGCCAACAGAATACCTGAAATACCAGTACAGTCACAGCAAATGTTTACAGTTGTCAGGTGTGCCCCCCCCCCCACAATCCTATGTAGAAATGTAGTAACTGTACGTATGGGTATAATAACAGTGGAGCACAGATTAACTGAGATGGCCAAATTAGCAGGATAGATTGTTGCACATATACAATATGCAGGGCTCTGTGTGTTAGGTTGTTGTTGTTGTATATTGTGTGAAAGTGGTCAGCATGTAGGCATGGAGGGTTGTGTCCCAGTGGCCTATGGTCAGTACTGTTGATGACAGGGCCAGGTTCTAACAACTGCAGTGCCAAACACAATGCATCCCAGCAAGACACAATCCAGCAGTAATCCATACTAATTGTTTGGTTGTAATATCTGTTACCATCTCAGAGATGGACATGGCATGAATGTGGGCGCAAACATATACACCGTACACAGGTGGAAGTACCCTAGACAGAGTGCATATAATGTAACTGTCAACTGCACACACTTTTGTAATTGTACATACAGGTTTAGCAGCACATTAGTTGTCTGTGTATTATGGAATACTGATGTAGTCTGGCCAAACTGGCAGACCACAAAAGTCACAGTTATGAAGTACTGAAAAAACATTGATGTCCCCACACAAGCCGGCATAAGGGAAATGCCCCACGTATATCTGTACGTCAGCTGCAAGATGCTTCCATAGCACACATGCACTCAACTCACCCCACCATCAGCTACAGGTTAATCACAGGTCATATCCCTGCTGTTGGGAATGAGGACAATATGACTCCCACTTCTGTATGGGAATACCCACAGAATGCAGCATGCTGAAGAGGTGTCCCATGTAGGTGTGTCCCTATCTGTAAGCAGCACCATAACACCTTGCACACCTACCCTGTCACCCCAGTGGAATCCAGTGGCTTGCAGCCTGGGACTGTAGGAGTGACAGAATGCACTGGCCTGCTACAAATGGCCTGCAGCACTACCAAATGCCCTACAGTCCTCTGTCAAAGGCCTGTGTCTCACCCATACTGCCAATGTATGTTATCTCATGGAGTCCAAAATAATGACATAACACAGTCCACAGAACACAAATGCAAGGCCATGTTGACAAATCCCAGTAGTATGTCCACCATGTCCTACTGCATGAACTGTGGACCAACCCCTGCTGGGATGAAGTGTTAACTATAGGGATACTTCACTCGCATAATGTTAGGAAGAGGATAGAATAACAGGGGGGGTAGAAGCATGGCTACCATGGAGTGTGTGAAGTCTGAAACTCTGATGTGTGCCCATACTATCCATGCCTGCAAACCCAGGAATGGGTGGCTACAAACCTGCTTGTAAACCACAATGTGAAGGGGAAATGAGCAGATATATTAGCCCTGCCTCTGGGTAACCTGTGTGAATCTGTACAGCTGAGAGGTATGGCCACAGCAGGATATGGCCATTCTGTCATCTCGACAGATGTACAAACATGGGATCCTCAGCCACCACAGTACCAAGGTGCTGGACCATTTACACAGACTCATCAGTCAGTATCTGCAGCTCCCCCTCCAGAATGGCATGATTGTATTCCCCAGGAAATTACTGCAAGCAAATAAGTATATGTCAGTAGTTGATGACATAATACATCATAGTGTAAAACAGTACATATGAATGAATATCCAGGTTGATGTTATGCACATACCTCTCAATCTCTTATTGCACACACTCTGGTCAAGGCTTGACAACATGCAGGTGGAAATGGGACATATTTTGAAAATTGCTCTCATACACTTTTGGTGAGTTGCTACAATGATAGGTTTGTTTTCATATACATTTTTTGAATATTTACAGGTCTGACAATCAGTTATATGTCATTAAAAGCTGCCTAAATTTCAGAGATCATCACACTGATTTGCTAGGGGGACAGGGTAACAGGCAGCATATATGGGCCAATTATCTGGACATTCTGAACAAATCTGTACAGTTGAGGGGTATGATTATGCATACAGCTTACTACCACTCCCAGGATTCGAACCATGGCTGTGTCTGCTAAAAATAAAACAATGTACTTCACAGTTGAGTGTGCTATTTAGATATTGCTGTGTATCACTTCACTGATTTCTGTCTATAAGTCTCCCATGGTTTTACAATCTGACCTTGTAATTACAACAGTCTTATACAGGCATTCCTAGACATTTTTATTATGTAGCACAGTGTGGGTGAGGTTTTACAATCTGACCTTGTAATTACAACAGTCTTATACAGGTATTTCTAGACATTTTTATTATGTAGCACAGTGTGGGTGACAGTGATGAGTAATACATTATTATTCAGAGAAACTGTAACACTAACAATGCCATACAATACCAGACTAAACAGTACCAGTCCAGGATTTTAATCTTTATTTCCAGGCACAGTTTTCTTATCGGACAGACCTATGGAGGGAATGTTTGTTAACACTACCTGAATATTGCCACACATATTACCAGATTCCACATTATTATTATGCACATACGTCTCACTCTGTTACTGCACACACTCTGGTCATAGCTTTACAATATGGGGATAGAGATGGGACATAATTTGCATATTACTCTCATAACATTTTGGTGAGTTGCTCGAGTGGCAGGTTTGTTCTTATAGACATTTTTCTGTTGGTTATGATGTCTGTCAATCAGTTGTATGTCATTATTTGCTGCCTAAACTTCTGGGATCATCCCACTGATTTGCCAGGGGGACAGGCAGACAATATAAGTCAATTATCTGAACATTCTGAAAAAAAACTGTACAGTTGAGGGGTATGATTATGGATACAACTTACTACCACTCCCAGGAACTGAACCATGGCTGTGTGCTAAACATACAACAGCTTACATCACAGTAGAGTGTGTTATTTGGATTTTGCTGTGTATCTTTGCACTGCTTTCTGTTTAAGTCTCCCCCAGTTGTACAATATGACATTGTGATTACAACAGCCTTATACAGACATTGCTACACATTTTATTTATGTAGCACAGTGTGGGTAACAGTGCTTAATACAACAGTACTATTAAGAGAATGCAACACTACATTACCATATCATACCAAAGTAAACACAAGCAGTCCAGGAGTTAGACCTTTATTGCCAGGCTGTTACCCTTTTATTTACATACAACCTATATGAGACTCTTCCTGCCATGTTTTGTCTTTTTTATTCAGTACATCCCATACACAATACAGGTTTTATACTGGCAATTAACTTTCTACTAATTTTAGATTTATTTCTTATGACAGTACATGCAAGATTATTACTGACCTGCCTCGCAACGCAGCCTTTGCAGTCTACATGCATGGGCTTCCTGATTCACAGCCCACTCCACTGCAGCTTATCAGAGACATAGAGGAATATTTTGCCATACCTATCCATAATATACACAAGCCAGGCAATTATTAAACATTTAGTGGAATGACTACTTACACACTGCTGGGACATCACCCTGCCTAGCTTTTTGGATCCACTGATCCAAGAGCTCCCTCTTCTTCCGTTTCAGGTCAGCATAGTGATGCCTGACCTGATCACCAGTTCGAGGGATGCCAGTGGCACAGGTGAGGTCACGAGCGAGACGGTCCCAGGCTTCTGCTTTTTATTGGGACCCTGGTATTGGCCCTGCAGTAGCCTTTGTTCATGGTCTTTTAACAGGAGTCCTGCCATGACCTTAGACTCCTGGATGCCCCAGCGCAGTGCTCGGAAGCACAATCCTTCCCCAACACCAGCCATTGTGCCTACAGGAGGAAGCTGTAACCAGTTATGAGATGTATTCCCACCTGTGGGGTTTAAATAGAGCCAGTTTTCCACACTTTGCCGTGATTGGACTGTTTTGAAAATGCTAAGCTATCGGCAAAACTGCTTACCTAAGGTTGGCATTGCTTAAAGGGGCATACCAATTGACAAATCTATTTAGCTGGGCTACGCATTGCTTACACCTGGTAAGCAGAGGTGTGCAATGCTTAGCGTTACTTATTTTTAAATGTGCACACTATTTGCTGTTTGGCAATGCTTTATCATTCATTACATGTTATAAATTTAAGTATCTGTGATTCATGTGTATGTACACTGTATGGGGTACTTGTGTTTATCGGGGGATTTCATCACTTTATTACAATGACACCTCACATCTGGACTTAATGCAGTACTCCAGTTCACAAATATGTTATTTAGTAGGTTGTACAACAAAAAAATTGTTTATAAATTCCTTTCACATGTAAAATGTGAATTTGCTATAGTGAGGATCAAACCCAAAATGATTGCTTGCAAAGCAAGCACTCTAACCACTACACTATTGCAGTACTACAGCAATTGAGTAAATCTTGCTATTTAACTTCTTGTGCTGGAGTATGCATAGCTAAGCAACAGGTTAACATGCGCAGCTATGGTTAAACTTTATCATTTTTATAAAAAAATTAAATTGTGATTGTTGTCATAGCTGTCTTACAATCAGGGACAACTCTCAACAGAATCAGGGATAAATCCAGACAAAATCGGAGACATTCAGGGACACTTTTAACATATTAGTTCTATTAACCGGAGACATTTACGGCAATACAGAATGTGAATTAATGTACATTTCCTGCAGTGAAATAAGGGATCAGCTGTTAATTATTATCATTATTTATTCAGTATAATTCCAATAGCACCAGTGTTAAGAGGACTTCAGAGGGACAATGCTAACATTTGTGTGTACATCAGGGACAGTTGTCAGGTATGCATTTGTTCTATATATATATATATATATATATATATATATATATATATATATATATATATATATATATATATATATATATATAATGTCTGTCTATATATAGATATATATATATAAAATGTCTGTCTATCTATATATATATATATATATATATATATATATATATATATATATATAAAATGTCTGTCTATATATATATATATATATATATATATATATATAGATAAATATATAAAATGTCTGTCTATATATGTCTCTATATATCTAGATGTGTGTGTTTGTGTGTGTGTATCTATCTATCTATATATATATATATATATATATATATATATATATATATATATATATATATACATACATACATCTGCATATATAAATACATTTTCCCTAATGTTGAATGACTGTGCTGCATGTTATGCTTGAGAATACCTCAATTTTTATATACAGCTTATACTGCGTAGTGGTAAATCACTTTTGCTATGGTGTACAGGGTCCTGGGTTTGAGACTTGCAAGGACTGACTACTTTGTTGCTGGACAGAAGAAGGGCTGTTGGATACAGAGTGACTAAGGCACTTTTAAGCAGTTGTAAGCGGGTTTGCGGGAGGGTAAGCAATGCTAACTTCCGGTTAAATATGCGGACAGAGAGTTAGCTTCAAAATTGCTTATTCTGTGTAGGCATTGCTTACCCCCATGCAGTCTTAAACCCACTTACTACTGTTTAAAGGTGCTTACCCCCACACTAATTTCTTTAAAAGAAAAGAAAAAAGGGTGATAGGGAAGAGGTGTGCAATACTTAGCATTGCTTATTTTTAATTTTACACACTATTTGCTGTATGACATTGATTTATCATTCATTACATATTATAAATGTGTTTAGTATCCCTGATTCATGTGTAAGTATACTGTATGGAGCACTTGTGTTTATCTGGGGATTTCACCCACTTTATTACAATGACCCCTCACATCTGGACTTAATGCAGTACTCCAGTTCACAAATATATGTTATTTAGTAGGTTGTACACAAAATAATTGTTTATGAATTGCTTTCACATGTAAAATGAGAATTTGCTAGAGTGAGGATTGAACGAGAATGACTTCTTACCAAGCATACGCTCGAACCCCTACACTATTGCAGTACTGCTTTGATTGAATTAATCTTGCAATTTAACTTCTTTTGCTGTTTAAGCTGGACTATGCAAAGCTGAACACCAGGCACTCCCACGCAGCTACGTTTAAACTTTATCGCTTTTATAAAAAAAAAAAATCTTGTACTGTTCTTTTATCTATACCTTTCACAATATCGCTGCTACTGCTTATTTTGTCAGCTTTCTGCTTCTCGGTGGGCATACTTCTCAACTTCTTGGAGTGCAAACTCTGGACAAACCCTGAAATGATGGGGGAACAAATGGAGGGACAGATTTAACATATTGCTATGGAAAAAAATTAAATAAATATATATATATATATATATATATATATATATATATTAAAATCCTCGAAATGCCGACACACTAATCACCAATATATATATATATATATATATATATATATATATATTATTCAGCTGCTCTTACTGTAACTCTTAGTTGCTGTTCTGCGTGCTGTTATCTGTTTAGTCACTCTTACTCTGCACTTATTACTGCTTGTTAGTTGCCTTCTAATTTACTGCCTTCTGCACTTGTTTTTTAGTCATTTTTTAATTTAATTGCATTTATTTGAACTGTATTTGCCGTACTGTTGCTACACACTCAGGTGTGCTGGCCTGCACTGCAATTTAAATTGTATTTATTGCTGTTTTAGATGCTTTTCTGTATAAAAAAAAAATTCTAAGCTTGTTTCCTGCCTTTCCTGTAACTAGTCTAGTCCAGATACAGACTTGCTGTATCAAGGACTGTTGGTAAGCAAGCCCTTCTGTGTTGGAGAGAAGCCTTCTAGCTTATTAGTGGGAGTGGTAAGCACTAGGTAGCCTATCTACCACGGGAAAAGTGGGTTTTAGCCCAGAAATTGTAGTTCATTGGTCATTTGGGCATTTTTTCCATCTCTTTCTACTGTCTGGTTTAAAAGCCTGTTTTGCGTTTGGTCGCCACCTTTCCTGCAACTAGTGTAGTCCAGGTACAGATTTGCTGTATCCAGGACTGTTGGTAAGCTTCTGAGCCCCCCCAAGCTCTTCTGTGTTGGAGAGAAGCCTTCTAGCTTATCAGTGGGAGTGGTAAGCACTAGGTAGCCTATCTACCATGGGAAGAGTGGGTTTTAGCCCAGAAATTGTAGTTCATCGGTCATTTGGGCAGTTTTTCTAACTCTTTCTACTGTCTGGTTTAAAAGCCCATTTTGCATTTGGTCCCCACCTTTCCTGTAACTAGTGTAGTCCGGTTACAGAGTTGCTGTATCCAGGATTGCTAGTAAGCTTCTGAGCCCTCCAAGCCTTTCTGTGTTGGAGGGAAGCCTTCTAGCTTATCAGTGGGAGTGGTAATCACTAGGTAGCCTATCCTCCACAGGAAGAGTGAGTTTTGGCCCAGAAATTGTAGTTTATTTGGCTGTTTGGGCAGTTTTCCATATCTTTCAACTTGCCGACTTAAAAGCCTGCGTTTGTACTTGTTCCCCTCCTTTCATGTAACTAGTCTAGTCCAGGTACAGATTTGCTGTATCCAGGACTTTGTAAGCTTCTGAGCCCCCCCCCCAAGCCTTTCTGTGTTGGACGGAAGCCTTCTATCTTATCAGTAGGAGTGGTAAGCATTAGGTAGCCTATCTACCGCAAGAGGAGTGTTTCCTGGCCCAGAAATTGTAGCTATTGGCCATTTGGGCAGTTTTTTTCCATCTCTTTCAACTTTCTGGTTTAAAAGCTGCACTTGCACTTGTTTTCCACCTTTCCTGTAACTAGCCTAGTCCAGATACAGAGTTGCTGTATCCAGGACTGTTGGTAAGCTTCTGAGCCCTGCAAGCCTTTCTATGTTGGAGGAAAGCCTTCTAGCTTATCAGTGGGAGTGGTAAGCACTAGGTAGCCTGTCTACCACGAGAGGAGTTGTTCTTGGCAAGTAATTGTAGTTTATTGACCATTTGGACAGTTTGTCCATCTCTTTCAACTTTCTGGTTTAAAAGACCACATCTGCACTTGTTTCCCATCTTTCCTGTAACTAACCTACTGGGTAGCACTAGAAAGCCTTAAACTGATACAAGCCTTCTAGCTTAGAAGAGAGACTTTGGAGTGATTAAGTATCAGTTTCTGTACTTTCTTTCTGTACTTAACTGTTTTCCTCCTAAACACAGATTTTCCAGCATTTATTGTAATTTAAAAGCTTGTTTTTTTCACATATTGTACTTATTTGATTGCCTGCACTTTTAAAAATTTGTTTTTTGTTTAAGTAATTTAACTGTTATAGGCTACACAGTAAAGTGCAATAGTCTTTTCTGATCGTTTCTAGTAATTTAAAACTGTTTTAAGTGTATTTGTTACTGTTCTTACCTTATCTTTTCAAAAAAACAAAAAAACTCCTTGTTTCCCACCTTTCTAAGCTAGTATAGTCCAGTTTTCAGGCTAGTGCTGAATTCAGGGCTGTGATACTAGTTTCTGAGTTGCCCATACCTTACTTGGATAGAAGGAAGTTTCTCTGTTCACCTGTGAGAGAGGGAAGCTTTGAGCAACCTATCTGTCCATGGATGAGTGGTTCCAGCCCAGAAGTTAGTAGTTTATTGGCCATTTTGGGCTAATGTCTATCTCTTTCATTTCCCTACTATAAAAACAGCGTTTGCATGGCTTTGTGCACTGGGCAGCTCCGGTTAGCTACGGTTAAATTATTCCCGGCTCGACTAAGTCTCCTCTTCAGTTTTTCCCTTGAAACTAGTCTAACTCACAACCTAAATACTCAAAAAGCATTCTACAGCCCTACACTTGCTCAGACCTAATAGCAAGCACTAATATACCCTGACACTTGATTGCCCAGTAGGGCAAGGCTCTTTATTCACCCCTCACCAACCAAATGACTAAGCAGCTCACCCTACTATTCAGGCATGACCAAAGGGCAATTTCAGGTATACTCTCCAGTCCAGATGGTGAATCTGGGTATCCTGAGGCAATGTTACAACTGCCTCATGTACACAGACAACCCTCTCCTCCTCCTACCACAAAATACTAACATATGCAAGAGATGCAATTATTCAGCCAAACTGGAGGCTAAGCTGTCTTCACCCAAGACTGGAACAGACAGTCAGGAGAAGAAGGTTAACAGTTACACCACACCTCCAGCCACACGTAGACCTACTAAAACAGCACTGGCAAAAAATACACATAAATACACAAAATCATACTCGGAGGCTCTAAATAAAAACCTGCAAAAGCATCAGAGACTGCCAAAGCAGACACCCAAACAACCTGCACCTCCTGTCACAAACCAGACAACACATAAAACACAAAATCAGTGTGCCACACAATCACAGCCCTTAAGGCGAAATAACAGACCTAACACACTAGTAATAGGTGACTCTATAGTCAGGCACACTGACGTCCTACTCACTAGGCTGGACAAGCAGAAGGTTACTGTTAGCTGCCTGTCGGGAACCAGAATCTGCCACATAACACAAGCACTCAGGTCACTCCAGAACTAGTACAAATATGACTCTGTCATTGTTAATGTTGGTGTGAATGACCTGAGACGTACCTCCCTGAACTACATGAAAAGAGACATGGAAGAGCTCTCTGATCATGTAGTCCAGGCTGGTATGACCGTGACCCTGAGTAGCATCCTGCCCTCACCAAGAATGATACCTCAGTATAAAGAAATAAATATCAATTTCAACAATTGGCTAAGCTTCTGTTGTCATTCAAAGGAGATCCAGTGTCTGTCAGCCTGGGACGACATGCTCGACAAGCCGCGTTGCTTCGCAAGAGATGACTTACATCTATCACCCCTAGGCTTTCAAATACTGGCCAAGGTTCTTGCTACCCCCATAGTGCCTTTTTTAGGCAAGGCTCAAAAGTCAAACCCACCTACATAAACAGCACAATTAACAAAAAACTGAGGGTTATGCTACTCAATGCCAGGAGTTTAAATCTCAAAATGCACTCACTCAAAGCACTCCTCAGTATGGAGAATGTCGACATCTGTGCAGTAACTGAAACCTGGTTCAAGGCTCCAGAGAGCACCCCAGCACTACCGGGCTATAAGTCATACCACACGTTTCAGCCACAGAACACGGACCGAAACACAAAAGGAGGGGGGTGTATCCATATTCATCAAGGATACCTACACCTCCAGGTAAGTGGCACAGCATGATACCTCTGAGATCATCCATGTGCAACTAACATTGGGCAAATCTGCAATGCAAATTGTGGCCTGCTACAGATCACCCTCCATGACCCAGGATCACCACTCCACCTTTCTGGAGACACTGGAAAACATGAAGGTCCTACCAAACACCCTGATATTGGGCAATTTCAATTACCCAACCATTAACTGGGAAAACTACTAGAGTACAAACTCCCAGACCCAGCGCTTCCTGGAATTCATCAACTCAAATGCCCTGGATCAGCTGGTAAACTCCCCTACCAGAGGTGAAAATATATTGGACCTGATCATCACCAACATGGGCGACAGGTGTTCAACACCGGAGGTCAACCCATCACTGGTTAGATCAGACCATAAACTAATCATTCTGGATGTCCACACTCCACCACCACCACCCCCAACTAAGGAAACCATAGTAAAAAACCTTTCTAAAGCAAACTTCACCTTATTTAAGACAGAGGTGGTAAGTTTCATAGCCCCCATGCTAAAGGATAACGCTGCCCAAGATGTAGAAACCTTTACAAATGCACTCTATGAGCACCTACAAGGATGCATGGATCGTACCATCCCTAGCAAAACCAAGACTCACTCCTCTAAGAGAAGGAAACCAGTTTGGTGGACCCCTGCCATAAACAGGCTATACAACAGAAGGAGGAAACTAGTTCAGAAAAAAAACAAATCCCAAGAAGGAAAGACATCCCTGATCAGTATCAGTAAGAAACTAAAGTCCCTCATAAAATCATCCAAGGCTAACTTTGAAGGAAAAATAGCCAAGGATTCGAAAGATAACCACAAAGCCTTATTTAGCTATGTTAAGAATCTAAGTGTCAACTCGCATATATGCACTGAACTAGTGCAAAATAGCACAAAATATACTGAACCTACTGATATTGCCAGCATCCTGGCAGATAGATTCAGTGCAAACTTCACCCCTCTCTCACCCCCAAAATGGCCCACAATAATACCGGAAAAGTGTAGTGTCCCAGAAATCACAGACTCACAGGTGAAAACAGCCCTTTCAAAAGCCAAAAACACAGCGTCAATGGAGCCAGATGGTGCCCCAGGCTACGTCTTGCACAAACTACAGAATGAACTAACCCCCCACCTAAACACGCTGTTCAACCTCAGCCTCTCCACAGGCTACATGCCCATAAAATGGCACACAGCAATGGTTATTCCTCTCCACAAAGGAGGGGCCACAACTGACCCTGGTAACTATCGCCCCATAAGCCTGACTAGCCTGGTCTGCAAGGCTATGGAGCGCATCATCATGGAACTCATTAACAAAGACATTGGGAACCTCCAAACACTTGACCTGACCCAGTTCGGCTTTATTAAGGGCAGATCATACCTACTAAACCTGGATGACTTCTTCAAGGCAGTCACTAAGGAAGGTGGTTCACACAGCCTACCTTGACTTCGCCAAGGCTTATGACACCATTCCCCACTCGGGTATTACAGAAAAACTCACCAGCCTGAACATAAACCCCTACATCACGAGATGGGTTGCCAACTGGCTTACAGACAGAACTCACACAGTAAGAATAGCGGGCTCCGGGTCCGGCTCTAAACCAGTCACAAGGGGTGTCCAGCAAGGCTTGGTCCTGGGTCCCCTACTGTTCGTCATATACTTCTCAGAAGTATAGGCAAACACAGGAAGACTATGGCTAACCAAGTTCACTGAGAGCCATAATTGACTCTCCAGCTGACATGGACATCCTCCAAAAGGGCTTTACTGAGATGAATACCTGGTGTCAAAGACATGGCCTCAAGCTAAATGCCAAAAAATGCATAGTTATCCCATTTGGGAAAAACAAAACACTCATGAATTACCACATAGGTGGCAGCCCCCTTAACACAGAAGAGGTAATAAGAGATCTGGGGATCTAGGTAGACAGTAATCTCTCCTTTGACAATCATATTGCCAAAGTAGTTAGGAAATCCTTCTATGTGGCCCATCTAATTACTAAAGGGTTCGCATCTAGAAATAAAGAGGTTATAGTGCCCCTCTACTCATCACTCATCAGATCCATCATAGAGTACAATGCCCCATTTGCGATGTACCTCGAAAAGACACTTCCAATAGCTGGAAAGACCACAAAAGTACCTCACCAAGAGGATTACTTGCCTCAAACATATGTCCTATGCAGCCCGACTGAAAAAACTCTGGCTGTACTCAGTAACATATCGCTTACTCAGAGGTGATCTCTGCCTGATTTACAAAGCCATGTCCAACTCAGAATTGATGGACATGCTCCACCTAAAGAAATCCAAGTCACTGCGAGCCACACGCTCTAGTGAGCTAAACCCCACCACAACAATAAATAGAACATGCTGGAGGGATAGATTCCTGTCACAGAGACTCCCCATGCTTTGGAACAAAATTCCAAACTACATTAGGCAGAGCCCCTCACTAACACTTTTCAAGAGAAACCTTGACGAGTGGATGGGTAACAGAAATACACACCTGGGATCACTTAATTGGCTCTGCTTCACAGAGGATCTTCTTGACAGAGGCTCAGTTAATTAATCAATGGGGCGGCGAAAGCCGACACACACTGGCTAGGCTTATAAATGCCCTCAGCAGATAGCCTAGTACCTACCTATGAACCTATTTCTGCATGCATCTGTACCTGACGTGTTTGGGGTGCTATGAGCGTTCTCGCTGATTTTAATTGCTGAACAGCAATTCTTGAGTGCAAGGGTGTGCATGTTGTTAGAGCTCTGCTCTCAGACACACCCCCTGCACTCATCCATGGCTCAGTGTTAGTTTAGAAGCACAGGCAGTGCACCTTCATAAATATGCATGGCGCATTGCCGTGCTCCACTTCAACAGTCGTTTCCATGCAGGAATAACTTATTCCTGCATGGAAGATTAGTGAATCCTGAGGATTGTTTTTAGATTAGCAATCCTCTCTGTAAGCAAGTGATGTACCTATTGTTAGAGGCATCATCTTAGACATTTGTGGACATAGAACAATATATGTAATATATAATGTTTGTAAATGTGAACTTGTTAATATGATGTCATTACTTTTATATAAATATAAGTTTGCCTATGTCACAAGTGATAATTCACTAAAGGTTTTAAAAATATAATATAACCTAAAAAAGCTACAATGCCTCTGAGTAATACCAAGAAAAAATGTATTCTCTACAGCACAAAGAGTATGCCTGGCTACACCCTTGTTTCAGAATCATGATTTATTATATACTCTGAAGTACATTGGCTATAAGTAGTATGCACAAAGAATGCAGCCCACTGATATCAGTTCATTAAACACAGAAACATTACTGTCTGGAAACTTGAATTTCCAGAACAGCAGAATGCTACTTTTGTATGTGGTATTTGTGATGCAAAATGTGTCATACAGAAAGTGAAAGCTTAATGCAGAGATTCTTGGCAAACATAAATAAAAAAAGTAACAAAGTTTTGTGCTGAATCTTTCAAGTCTTCATCCACAGGTATTTTTATTGTTTAAATTGCTACTGTACCCTGTTAATGAATATAAACCTACACAGACCTGAATGGAATGCAGATGTTTAATAGTAAATAGCCTTTTTTCTGTGGGTCAGGCCTCCCCCTCATCAATGGCTGAATACTGACAGGCTATTACAGTGGAACTATCAACATGTCTGCCGAGGCTGTTATCAGTTCTTATAGTTCTATTAAAGATACACAATACTGAAAACATACCACTTCAATGAAATTAAAGGCAAAATCTAGAAAAATTTCTGCCTAATTCCTTCTAAGGTGAGATTTGTTGTGCACTAAAATTATGAATGGCATACCAGATTGATATGGAATAGGACACTGGTGGGGAAGACAGGAATTCAACTAATATACCAATACTGAATGGTGTGATTAGCTGAACTGTGCACTACAAGGTGGAATCTCCTTTTCTTGAAGTGTAGCGATCCCTTCCTTTCTGTAAGGGGTGAGAATCTTTGCCTACCACATTAAGCAGATTGTAGAAATGTCATACTGTGTTGATTATTTCATCTGAAAATATATTCTTATTGTCTTCACACTGCTGCCAAGATGCAGGTTTCTCATATTCATTTCTTCTGCATAAGGGGTGCCATCACTCACGTGAATAGTTATCTGTGCAGGAGGAGTAGGGTTAGGCCTGCAAGCAGGTTTGGAACAATATGCATTATATAATACTTTTTGTATTTAAACACATTATTATTTCTTTAATTATTGTTTTTTTAATGCAAATCTCCCTGTCTGTCTCCATGAAACAGAAGGATAAAGCCCTGACTGTGACGTATGATTGAGTGACAGTCTTCCTGCTAGAGCAGCCATCCAAGGAGGATTAGAGTTAGTGGATAATGCGGCTTCACCCACAATGGGGGGGGGGGTAAAGCTGCAAGGCTCACTATCTGGACTGACAGCTAATGGAGGCTGGATGCTATAGTGGACTTACCCAGGCAGCATTTAGTTGTACATATCTGTTTAGCAACATAGACACTATAGCTGGACTGAGCATGTGCAGAAGTACACATGTTCAGTAGGTCATCATTGCAGTACTTGTGTTGAGCAGCCATAGAGCTAGAGGGTAGGAACCAAAAATACAAATACCCTACTTCACTACTAGTAGGATTTAAGTAGCTCTCCAAATTGGGGACAGTTGGAGTCCATCCTTAAATGCAGGTGACCCCAGTTTAGGAAAAGTGAAGCCTGACCCTCAGATACTGGAATGAAGAAGTTCCTGAAATAACAAATATAATGTTTGGAGGGTACAGTGGGTAACACTGAGACATGGGGTCGAAACTCCCTTTGTCGCTGCCTAGACGATATACCTTTCAGGTGGTCAGAAAGGCTTGATGGTGGGCAGATAGAAGGGAAAAACATATTAAAATGCACATTTCACTGTTAAAGAAGCTCACTGCAAAAACTGAAACAAAGTATCGAGCACAGGCACTCACAGTATTATAAACTGCAGAAATACAGTGCTTATACATCCTACAGACCACCCTCTCAAAGTCAGGAATCCCACTCGGCTTTCCTGAAAACATTGGAGAACATGAAGATCTCTCTGAACACCATTATATTGGGTGACTTCAACTACCCAAACATAGACTGGGAGCACTACTCAAGCCCCAGCACCTTAGCCCAAAGGTTCCTGGAAATTATAAACTCAAATGCTATGGAACAACTAGTCATCACTCCCACAAGAGGGGATAACATACTAGACCTGATCATTACCAACATGGGGACTCTATGCTCCATACCAGAAGTATATCCTTCATTGGTAAGATCAGACCATAAATTAATTTCACTGGATATCCACATCCCGACCCCACCCCCAGCCCAGAAAACTACAGTGAAAAACTTCTCAAAAGCGAACTTCTCACTTCTCAAAACTGAAGTGAAATCTTTCAAGGCCCCAGGGCCAGTGGAAACTACGGCCCAAACTGCAGAATCCTATATAAACGCATTCTACGGACATCTCCAGGAATGCATGGATCAAGCTATCCCAAACAAAACCAAGACCCAATCATCCAAAGGCAGGTGTCCAGTCTGGTGGATCCCAGCCATAAATAGACTGCACAACAGAAGGAGGAAGATACTACATGATAGAGCAAAATCCCTAATAGGGAAGGCATCTCTGATCAGTACTAGCAAAAAATTACGATCCCTCATAAAATCCTCCAAGGCCAGCTGCGAGAGAAAAATTGCACAGGACACTAAAGACAATCATAAGGCTTTTTTCAGTTATGTTAGGAACCTGGGATGCAACTCCCAGACTTGTTCTGAGTTGATTCTAAACGACAAAAAATACACTGAACCCACAGACATCGCCAATATCCTGGCAGACAGGTTCAGTGCAAACTTCTCCTCCCCCTCCCCCCCAAAAGAGCAAGTGTCTATCCCGGCAGGGGGCTGCCTCCCAAACATCTCTGATGCTCAGGTGAAGGCTGCCCTCTCCAAAGCAAAAAACACTGCTTCCATGGGACCAGATGGCGTCCCGGGTTGCGTCCTACATGAACTCCAAGAAGAACTAATCCCTCAAATAAAACAGCTGTACAATCTCAGCCTCACTACAGGATATGTGCCCACAGAATGGCGTACATCAACAGTGTTCCCACTCCACAAAGGTGGAGCCTCCACGGACCCTGGAAACTATCTCCCCATAAGCCTGACTAGATTAGTCTGCAAGGCTATGGAGAGGATCATCATGAAGCTCATAAACAAAGACATTGGGGACCTACAGACACTTGATCCTACCCAATTCAGCTTCGTCAAGGGCAGATCCTGCCTTTTGAACCTGATTGACTTCTTTGAAACAGTCACCAAAGCCATAGATGAAGGGAAGATAGTCCACACAGCCTGTCTAGACCTAGCAAAGGCATTTGACACAATACCCCACGCGAGCATCATAGATAAGCTATCCAGCTTAAATATAAACCCCTATGTCACAAGATGGGTCGCAAACTGACTCAAAGACAGAACCCACAGAGTGAGAGTTGCTGGAGCCATGTCAGACTCAAAACCAGTCACAAGTGGTGTCCCACAAGGTTCTGTCCTGGGACAGCTCTTGTTCGGTATATACTTTTCCGAGGTACAGGCCAACGTGGGAGGACTATGGCTCACCAAGTTCGCAGATGACTGCAAACTGGGCGCCATAATCGACTCTCCAGCTGACACAAACATCCTTCAAAAAGGTCTCACAGAGATGGATAACTGGTGCCAGAGCCATGGTCTAAAGCTAAATGCCAAAAAGTGTATAGTCATACCCTTTGGCAAAAACAATGTGCCCACAAACTACCACATAGGCGGTAAACCATTAAGTACAGAGAAAGTAATTAGGGATCTGGGGACCCAAGTTGATAGCAATCTCTCCTTTGACAACCACATTGCCAAAGTGGTTAGAAAGACCTTCTACATGGCCCACCTCATCATGAAAGGATTCACATCTAGATCAAGAGAGGCAATCGTGGCCCTTTATTCATCCCTCATCAGGCCCATCATAGAATACAATGCCCCTTTTGGGATGTACCTTATCCGACACCTGCAGCAATTAGAAAGACCCCAAAAGTACCTCACCAAGAGGATCAAGGAACTCAAACAGATGCCATATGCTGCTCGGTTAAAAAAACTCCAGCTCTACTCAGTTGCATACTGCCTACTTCGAGGCGATCTATGCCTGACATATAAAGCTATGTCCAATCCAGAATTAATGGACATGCTCCACCTCAGTAAATCTAAATCCCTTAGAGCCACACGCTCGGGGGACTTGAACCTCAGCACAGAAATAAATAGGACTTGCTGGAGGGACAGATTCATAACCCAGAGGCTCCCTTCGCTCTGGAATAGAATTCCAATTCATGTTAGGCAGAGCACCTCATTGAATCTCTTCAAGAAGAATCTTGATGAGTGGATGGGGGATTGTAGGTTTGTTCCGGGGATTACTTCCATGTCACTATTAGACAGAGGCACAGTAAACTAAACCGTAAAAAGGGCACAGTATACTCAAATCAAGGGGTGGTGTAAGCCAAACAAAATCGAGCTAGGCTTATAATTGCCCCAGGGCAGATAGCCTAGTATGAACCTATGAACCTATATTTAACAAACAGCAGTTATTTAAAAATGTTTTGGAAAATATCAGGAAAATATTTTAAAACGGCAAAATTTATATTCACTTCCATCACATTCTTTAACTCATATAATTTCAACAATAAATCCACAAGTTTTAGTATTAATGAAACAACTGAGTTAGAAGTTTATTCCACCAACTTCAGCTTTATTGAAGTGCTTGTAACCAAGCACTGTACAACTATAAACATGGCACAAACAGTACAGGTAAAAGGAAATAAATAAATAAGATAAAGTTAGATAAAATTGCAAATGTTAAAGGAACAAGTAATGGGCAATAAAAGAATAAATGCACAAAATTTCAGCAGTTAATCCCCAAGTTTTAATATTAGTGAAATAAAGGTGTGAAAAATATCTTTCACCAACTTCAGTTTCAGTTCTGACATTAATAAAGTGCCTGTAGACAAGCACCAAAAATGAGATAACATTCGGTCTGGATAAAATTTAATAAATGAAATTACATTCTCTGTTTTTGGACAAATTGTATTGCAAAATGAGATGCCAGGAGAAAATTAAGCCACATAGTCCTTAATTTAAGACAATATAGTTTCATCTGGGGGATTTGGCCCCTGAAAACCTCCCACTATACCCAATTTCCATACATGAAATAATTATTCCGAAGTACAGTGGTAGATAACATGTATTATGTATTTATATGTTTGTTTTTTGACCTTCAATATCACTGAACTGATCAAGGGGTCACATTTTAGGGTAGATGATTTACAGGTACTTATTCTAAGAAACTTGCTATGTGGTTATCTACAATGAATAACACCCAGTCTTTCATTTCTAGAAATGTAAACATTATATGTTAGTCCTTCTCAATGTTGCAATATGAAGCTGTACTAGTATATTAATGCATACACATATGCCCTGATAGTAGAAGTGAATGATTTCCTTGTTTATATAGTGTGCCTTATCAAAATGAGCCAACCCATGGTACATTTGCTTATAGCTGGACAAAATAACAGCGAATTAGGGTGTAGATTTTACATAAGCTGTAACAAATGATGTTAAGTTGTCTATCTCGCCTTCATTCTTGCTGTTTGGGATCGGAGCTGATCCTCGGCTCCGACTCGGCCATCTTCAATAGCTCGAGAGCTGTTTACTGGCTTGAGGCTACCCCTTATCCCATGATGCCTAGCAATAGCTACTCAGATCTCATTTGCCGCTTCAGCTGCGAGGTGTGTCGTTTTCTGGCTCAGGCTTGTATTTTCTAATTTTTTGTGTAGAAATATATTCCTATACTCTATAAAGCTATTAGATAAATTACCTTTCTTAGTTTTATTCACCGGTGTTTGTTGCTGAGTACCTTGTTCTCTTATAGTCCCTTTTAGTAGAACTCATTTAAGTTAGAGAGTTCTCCCCTCCCCCACTCCCTTCCCAAGGGCAGCCATTTAACTTAGAGGCTCTCCTTTCCTTCTGCTTTTTGCTATCATTCATAAAAAATATATATATATATATATATATATATATATATATATATATATATATATATATATATAAAACCCTATCACATGGTCAACAGGCCAAATGATTGACTTTCATTTGGTCGACAAGCAGTTTTAGGTGGGGGGCTTTGCCCCCCACACCCCACAATGTGGGGGGCTTTGCCCCCCACCCCCCTAACTATATATACCAACTCCAGGGTTGCACAACATTGGGGAGGGGGGCAAATCTGCCTGTCGACCAAATGAATTGTCGACCAAATAAAAGTCGATCAAATGGCTTGTCGACCATCTCAGGTAGACCCATATATATATATATATATATATATATATAGTCTGTTGTACTTTGACTAGAGTAGAATTTTTTTCTATCTGTATTTCTCTTCTGGTGCTTAGTTTTTTTGTGTTTAGTTATGTCTAAAGAAGCTAAAGTTTCTAGATTTAAAAAGTGTGACTCGGGCTGTCAGAAAATGTCTTTGACAGATGGGCACACTAGTTGCGTTTGGATGCTGTTCAACTGCAGGACTCTTGTTCTATCTGCCATGCCTTTAGTCCAAGAGTCCTGAAGGATTGCAAGAACAAACTGATCCTTAGGGGTCTGTTAAAACCTCAGGATTCACCAGCAAAGAGTTCACAGCCACTGAAATCCCCAAAATCCTCTAAACCTTTGGAGCCGACTCCGGTACAGGATTTACCGAGTATGTCGGTTCCGGCTGGCACCGACAAGACAACCCCTCCGTCGGCTCCATCGGATGTTTCGGAGCCATCTCAGAGCCATAAAAGGCTGAGGTCCCCTTCATTAGAGTCAGTTCATTCAGCTCCTGGCTCTCCATTATTGCAAAGTGAATGTAGCCACCGTTCTTCACACTCCTCTCGATCCTCTAGGCTGTTGGATCATGATGTGGAGAGAGTAGTAAGTAGGTTGCTAAAATCACAGGCACTAGCTAAAATGTTGTCTACCCCTCCTCCTCAACAGGTGTCGGCTCCATCCACCTCCCTTTCTGTTCCTCCTCCAACTCCATTGAGCTCGGAGCTGGAGTTCGTTGGGGTTCGAGTAGTGGAACCATCGGCTCCGATAACCATATCTCCTTCGGTTCCGACGTTGGCTCTGATTACCTCGATAGTACCTTAGATCAAGGGATCTGAACGCCGGGGCTCCCTCATTGGCTCCGAGGGGGTTAGTGGCATCAGACCCTTGTCCTACCCTGTTCTCCCTCTTGGAGCATCGGCGCAGATGAGCTCAGCTCCAACATCGGCCACGGAGCCATCCCCCTCGGCGCGGAGAAAGATTCCTATTTCTTCAGAACCAGAGCTTTCTCTGCCTTGAGGCAGGGGTGCCTTTGAGGTCATGCAGAGTGTGCTGTTCCCTGAGTCAGCTCCACTACCAGCCCCACTGGCTCCATCCCCCATAGTGTCTGTGCCAACCTCTGCTCCTCCTCCAGACCCCAAGCGTAGGAAACTGATGCTCCAGGACACCTCATTGGGTGTTTCCTCTTCTTCCAAAGCCTCCCCTGATCACTCAGGGGAGCCCCCTCAGAAGAAGAAGTGCAAGAGAAAGCACATTGACTCCCCTGAGTCTGTCACTTCTGATACAGACTTAGATAATTCGGAAGGGTCCCCGAGATCCCCCTCTGAAGATGTTTCCTTCTCGGACATCCTGGAAATGCTTAGGCAGAGGGGGAACTGGAATCCCCTAGCCCCTATGAAGGATGAGTCTGTATTCCTGGATGCTTTCGGTTCCCAACCTTCCACCTCCTGGGTTTCTCCGCCTTTAGACCCACTTATGTCTGTAGTGGCTCGAAAAGCTTGGTCAGCTCCGGACACAGTGGAACCAACTCCGAGGAGACCTGGTAAATTTATTACAGCCCCCCAGGATAAGCAATTCCTTTCTAAAGGTGTGCCCATTGATGCCATGGTGGTAGCAGCAGACACCAGCAGAGACCTCTTCACCTGTTCATTCCCCTAACAAGGAGTCTAGGACGATGGACAGGTACGGAAAGTGAATGTTTGCTTCAGTGACCTTCTCCATGAGGTCACTGAACTATCTATGTCATTTTACTCGACTTCAAAGGGATCTCCTTAAAGAGCTTGGAGATACCCTTCAAGATCCTACAGCTGAGGGAGCACAAGCCAAAGTAGCTTCCCAGCTAGCGACGCTTAATTCTGTAGTTAACTCCTCCATGAGGCTCATTTCCTATGTGAGTAGAGCCGCTGGCACAGGTGTAGCCCTTAGGAGGCATGCGTGGATGCGGCTGTGTCACTTTGCAGAACCCTTTCGAGCGTCCTTCACCAATAACCCCTTTGATGGCTCTTTTCTCTTTGGGCCACAGGTGAAAGACACATTGACTAGGTGTGATCAAGAAGGCAAGACTCTCTCGGCCATGGGAGTCCATTTTTCCACTCCCTCTAGACCTTACCCCAAGAGTCAGAAGAGTGGGAAGATGTGGTTCTGTAAATCTCAGGGAGCCTTACCTGACACACGTAGTGATTTTTCCTCCAGAGGCAGAGGGGGAAACAATAATAATAGACGCCGCCCTCGTGGCAGAGGGGGGTCCGCAGAACCAGGGCAACAGAGAATCTTTCTCTGATAAGCCCTTCAAGCATCCCTGAAGGGTTGCCCGGCTGCTCACCTCTGGAGGCAGTCGGGGGAAGACTTTCACTGTACCCAAAAGCCAGGCAAAATTTAACAAGAGACAGTTGGGTACGGTCCATTATATCTGGAGGTTACAAAATTCCCTTCCATCAAGCCCCCTTACAGTCAAAGATACCCTTCCAGATGTTCCACCCAATCTGAAGGAGCAAGCAGTAATAGAAGTTTCAAAACTGCTACAAAAAAGAGCCATCCAGGAAGTCCCCGCAGATCAGCTCGGATCCGAAAATTACTCAAGGTTCTTTTTGGTACCAAAAAAGACAGGGGACTGGAGACCGATTCTGGTTTTCAGCAGACTAAACAAATCTGTATAAAGAACAAAGGTTCAGACGGTCACGCTACAGTCCATTCTACCCTTCCTGGGTCAGGACAATTGGATGTGCTCGATAGATCTTCAGGACACATACTACCATATCAAGATGGACAAATGCTCCAGGAGATTTCTTCACTTTCGGGTGGGGGCCAGTCATTACCAGTTCAGAGCTCTGCCCTTTGGTCTCACCACAGCCCCCAGGGTGTTCACCAAATGTATGACAGTGGTCACGGCTCACCTGAGACGTCAAGGATTCCAGGTGTTTCCATATCTAGACGACTGGCTCCTCACTGCTACCACCAGGCATCAACTCCTACAAGCGTGGGGTTATACAATCACATCCTGCACCCAGCTAGGGTATTACAATAAATTTAGAAAAATCTGCCTTGTTGCCCTCTCAATCTATCGCTTACATAGGAGCAGACTTAAACACAAGGGATATGTTTGCAAGGTTGCCACTAGAAAGAGTGTCCACAATTTATCAACAAGTGCAAATCCTAATGCAGAGCAAAAGGATCCAAGTCAGGTATGTCCTTCAAACTCTGGGCTCCATGGCAGCTGCCATTCTTCTACTTCCACTAGCGCGCTTCCACATGAGAATTTTTCAGTGGCTTCTTTTCACGCAGTGGTCTTTCCAAGAGCTACCCATGTCTCACATGATCCTGATCACGGAGGCATGCAAAAGACACCTTTCTTGGTGGATGGTCTCCCCACTAGTTACTCAGGGCAGACCTTTCATGCAACTCCCTCCGGTAGCCACAGTGATGACAGATGCCTCCCTGATAGGGTGGGGGGGTAACATTACCTGGGCAGGACAGTCCAAGACACTTGGCAACCTCACGAGTACCATCTGCACATAAATGTCCTAGAAATGAGAGCCGTGCTTCTAGCATTGCAAGCTCTTCAAGACTCTCTTCCTTCTGGGACCATTGCAATTCAAACAGACATGTCAGTGGTGTGGTACATCAACAAGCAGGGCGGAACCAGATCCTACCCCCCTGTGTCAAGAAGCACTCAGACTTTGGCAGTGGGTGATTTCCTCCCAACGTTTTCTGATTGTGACGCACATCCCTGGGAGATCCAACGTCAAATCGGACAGGCTCAGCAGAGCTATCCTCATGGCTCATGAGTGGTCTCTGAATCAGGAAGTTGCGGATCTTATTTTCCGCAAATGGGGACAGCCTTGCTTCAATATTTTTGCCACCCCCTTCAACAGCAAATGCAGCAACTACTTCTCCCTTCTTCCACTTCCAGGTCACATACCCAGAGACGCTCTAGTCCACGATTGGCCTCAGGGACTTCTTTATGCTTTTCCTCCATTTCCCCTGATACCAAAACTCATACAGAAAGCAAAAGCATTGGGTTGCAAAATGATCCTCATTGCCCCTTACTGGCCTCGACAGATATGGTTCCCGTTCCTGCACCATTACCTTCTCGATCAGCCCTGGACTCTGAACCCAATTCCAGATCTCCTGATTCATCAATCAGGCGGGTTACATCAATCCCTCCAAACTCTCCAGCTCACAGCTTGGTTGCTCCACTTCCAACCTTAGCCAGGCTTCCCAGCATTTCCCCAGCAGTCCGTGAGATTATCGTCTCCTCTCATAAGTCTACAACGAGAAAAACTTATGCTAGCAAATGGAAACATTTTTCTTGTTAGGGAGAGTCTAGGAATGTGGATCCCTTCTCAGCCCCAGCCCACAAAATTCTAGAATTCCTAGCACAACTGTTTCACTCCGGGGCCGCTTCCACTACAATTAGGGTACAATTAGCGTCCATTTCTAATTTTCATGTTGGTTTGTCAAATTTTAACATTATGTCTCAAACTCTGTAAAGCTTTTTTGAGAGGAACATCTCTTCTTAGACCTCCAGTGAGAGATCCCCTCCTCCTTGGGACCTTAATTTAGTCCTAACTTCCTTAATTCTGCCTCCTTTTGAACCAGCAGCATCCTGCTCCATCAAGTTTCTATCTTGGAAGACACTCATTCTGGTAGCTAGGCATGTCTCAGAACTTCAAGCACTATGTGTTTGTCCTCCCTACCTGGTGTTTCACAAGGGCAGAGTTGCTCTGAGGACTAATCCTTCATTTCTTCCTAAAGTCTGCTCAGAAAATAATTTAAACCAATCTATAGATATCCCTGTGTTCTTCCCAAATCATAGCAACAAGGCAGAGTACAAACTTCACCAACTGGACGTTCATAGACAATTGCGTTTTTACCTACACAGAACTAAAGAAATAAGAAAGTCAGACCAATTATTCCTTTCTTATGCTTTAAACAAACAAGGTCTCTCAATTTCCAAGGTGACCTTTTCCAGATGGTTGTCCCACAATATTAATTTACCAGTTAAGGAACAAAGAGTTACCAATTAAACCGAAAGGTCATTCTACTAGGGCATTAACTGCCTCCATAGCCTTATAGTCTAGGCTGCCCATGGATTCCATCTGTGCAGCTGTCATGTGGGCAAACCCTCATACCTTTATTTCTCATTACAAGGTGGATATGGTCTCCCGGAGCAGAGCTGACTTTGGTTCCACTGTTCTAGTGGATCGAGAGGAGACCCTTTTTTCACTGGCTGAGTATTCTTTTATTGTTATTCTTCTGGCCTGGTCTTCCTAACCTATTCCAGATATTAGAATGCATGGAACAACCAGTTTTTTGATAGCTAATCCAGACATAATAAGAGAGAAACCAGTTATTTCAAACGAGATCTGGGTAGCTATCGCTAGGCATCATGGGATAAGGGGTAGCCTCGAACCAGTAATCAGCTCTCGAGCTATTGAAGATGGCTGAGTCGGAGCCAAGGATCAGCTCCGATCCCAAACAGCAAGAAAGAAGGCGAGATTAAGACAACTAACATGGAACGTTATGGTAGGTACATAACTTCTTATTTATGGTTGTATAGTTATTAGGCTCGTACTAGACCAACTGCCCTTGCGAGCCATTTTAAGGCTAGCCAATTATCCCTTGTGAGACTCAAATGCTGCACCTTGTGTTTGTAAGGCAAACACCTTAACCATTAGGCCACCTTCCCAACTTTGGTTAATAGCTGTCATGTTGTATAATGCTATTGGCAGGGATTATATTTTACTGTCATCTTGACCTAAACTCTTTTCAGAAATGCGGAGTTCAGTAAGGTATGTTTTAGGCAGTCAGTGGCATTTTTTCTAGGGGATGATTATGGGGTTATGTGATAATACATTTTCTTCTGGGCTGCTCACTTTGTTGATGTCTAACCAGGTCCATTTATAGACTTGCTTCTGTTGCTCTAACTAGATGTGAGGAAGCTCCGGTGTGATTTAAAGGTGCCTTTTACATGGGATTCACTGCAGGGGAATATTTAGTATATCAATAAGTGAGAGTTAGCATTTGTTGTCTTCTGTTCCTGTGAAAAATAACCAAATCTGCCAGATGTTTTGTTATAACCCCTCCCTGATCACCTTGTACACCTTGTCTACGCAGAATATGCAAGATGAGCTAGAAACAAAAATCATTTTTTGTCTTATTTTGAAAGTTAGTTACCTTTTGTGGGCTATAAGGTTGCTGGCTCAAAAGCTTCTGATACATTGTACTCTGCTGATAAAGTGGAGTCACCTGCAAAGTGACAGAGTGAGGGGCAGGATTTGTAAAAGTGAAACATTATTAAACCTAACAATACAAAGACAGTCAGTAAAGAAACAAGAAATAAACGTATCTTCATGGAATGGCAATGTCATCACAACCCCTCTTAAAATAATAAAAGTGTCACAAAAAAAATCTGTAATTTCAATTTACAATCCCACAAAAAAGCACTAATAAGCAAGCAAATGACAATTTGCAAAGAAAATGTGGGTGGAACTATAAACTCACTAGATTTCTTCCTTCCCTAAAGCCTTTAAAAGAAATGGAATTTAATACAGCAGTCACAGTGGGTCAATGGAATTTAAATATTTATTAGAATGATTATAGCCCAGCTGGATAAAACGTAGGCTAGCTAAATATTCAGCATCACTGCAATAACTATTGCCATCATTATCTGAATGTACGTATAGCTATCTTAAACCGCTGAAGCCACAAACATAACAGAAGAGGTTATATGTTTTGATGTTTGCATGTTAAGTTGACTTGTGAAACACTTGAAGTCAAAGTGAATTAGCGGATGTTAGAGGCAAGTAATTTATTAGTTAATTGAATAGGACTATGATGAGTTCTAGACAAATATATTGCATTAGTAATATCTCACTGTTGTGCAGTGTACTACTTGCAATCTTAGGGAAATTATCTAGGATTTGCACTCTTTAGATGTCTTATTACTCCAAGTTCTTTAAACAGATGTTTATCTCTCTTTATGTTTTACATGCTGAAATCATGTCTCACCTTCTTATTCCATAGAGTTAACACTGATCCACTATTCTTTGGTTTCTAAATAAAAATGATTCCCTAGGCTGTAATTTTCTTAGTGAAATATTTTAATTTTCTCTTATCCTTCTAATGTCGTTACTTAGGGTTCCATTGTACACTATAGATCTAGTTTTGGGTCTTGTGACCTCATGACTCTCAATATGAAATTTGGCAGTCTAGTTGCCCTCTTGTGCATAGCTGCTATGTACTCTTCAGAGGATATATTTTTTCCTTTGTCCAATACAATGCTTTGAGCTTTAAAGTTCTCTTCTGTCTCTTCTCTTAGAAGGAAGTTTGTCTGACATTTTTTTTCCAGATTATACAAACTTTGCTGACAGTTGATTGGTTTGAGAGGTAACACATTCATTCCCGGGTACAACGTAAAGTGTTTCTTGGCAGCACCATATACATAGTATATCCTCATCTTCCTAAATGTATTCTTCGCCTCTGCCAGGAGTCACCAGTATGGTGGATCAGACAGCTTCCCTCCCCCCAAAGATGAGTGACCTAGCACTATACGCCACTCGTACCCTTTCTGGCCAGTTGCTCTAGTGCCCAGATCACATGTGAATCCTCAGTGAATTGGGTCACACTCATGGGTTCATGCATTTGTAAAGTCAAAAATAGAGGTCAGCACCAAGAATGATAACTCGGTTTATTCTGAATGTAAAAAAATCAGATGTCGCCTAAATGCTCCAACATCCTGATTTTAAATGGCCTGGAAGTTTGCCCAACATAAAATGAAGAGCAGGAACAGTCTGTCCTGCAGTTTGCTAAATATTTGATCCTGTATACAAATTTGCTGTTTTTACTGGTAAACTCCTTAGATTTTCACATATATTTACAAAAAAAGAAATGCCCACAGGAGAATGATCTAATCAATTTCTCTCTTGTGATAGTTGATCCTGCATAGGGTCCCGTTCTTTCCTGGATTTGTAAATGGAGTGTCGGAGCATTTAGGTGACATCAAGAATAAATGCATGACCAATGCACTTTACAGACATGTATGTACTCACAAATCAGCAGTATTTCACTTTTGTATCATTGACAAAATATGGGGTGATAGATCTCAAAAATTGGGGTGGCACAGTTTATTAAATGAAAAAGAAAAAATGTGGATAGTTAAGTTGGGGGCTTTATTTTCCCCAGGTCTTAATGACCATTTGTAATATTATAAAATGCATTTCCAGACATTTATGATGTGTAGGGATGCATATTATTATTTCTTTACTGTGCCTTTAAATGCTTTATTGATTGATTAATAACAAATGCTGAATATATAAACTGATGACTTTTCTAGTTGGATGGTAATCACTGATGAAGGCAAATGTGCTGAAACCGGTCTGATTTTTTTACATTCAGATGAAACAGTCATCATTCTTGGTGCTGGCCTCTATTTTTGACTTTATGCTGACTTTTTTGTCCCTTTGCACCTGCCTTACATGCAAAACCTCTCTTTGGATTCATGCATGTGTGCCATAATACCAGCTGTAGGTGCAATTATTCTGAGTCAGATGCTAGATGCAGAGCTATAGAGTGTAAATCTATACTCTGCTACACAGTATAGCTACTCGCATTCCCTAAGGTAATGCCCCGTCTTTGTCTACTTAGCTGGCCTAACTTAGGTTTCAGTGACTGGAGTACACAGTCAGTATGTGCAATAAGTATGAGCTAGCCATGTGATTCCAGCACATCCAGAAAAGCTGATTGCTTTAGAAAGCCACTGTTTTTGTTCTATAAACACTCATGCATGCCTGTTAAAATGTTAAGTCACAAAACACAAATTACATATCTGTCTATGTCTATGAAAACATTTGTTTTCCTTTTGTTGTACAATACATTCCTCACTTACCCTAAAACTATCCAATCAGTTCTCAGAACAGACATGGCAGACTAAACCCATCTCTAAGGTAGTTTTATGTGGTTTCAGAGAATGAAATAACCATGCCCGACCCAAATCCCAAGGTTTGCTTTTAAATCAGAGATGGCACATAACTGGATGCTTACCTTTATCCCTGGGTCTATGCAAGAGTGATGTGATTTTTAGCGTTATTTTCCTTTGTTTTCAGTACATGTATCCAGTCATGGAGCTGTGAGCATGCAAAGTGCCTTTGTGGCCTGTAATAGAAGGTAGCACTTGTCCTACAACTTTGTGTTTTTATACTGTGCACCATGCAGTGTTTAGTGTTTAACTGCTGCATTTGTTCTAATAAACATTAATGAAACTAAACCTTTACCTACATTAAGGTAAGTGTAATGGAAATTGAAAGTCAAGTAATAGATATCGACAGTGTTGTGTAACTCTGCACTTGTTCAATACACACAAGGACAGATTGTTAACTGCTATCACTTGGTATACTGACAGCATATTTTTCTGATAGCTAGAACTAACCTACTAAGGGCTGTTCAGCCTGCCGTTAGGCGTTGGTCTCCCTAACCCCAAAACCATGTTGTGATAAGATGAATAAACTCTAAGAGCAAACAGACAGTGCCCATAAAGAACCACACCCCAGCAACCATTCTGATAGCAGTCACAAGCCCTCAGTTAATGCATACTGCAGGCATATATTAATGACAGAACTTTAGGAAGAGGTGGTGAAGAATCCGATAGCTAGTTAAATATAAATTTAACAGTTCCTTTTCAAATAAGCACTGGCAATTAATTTAAATGAGCAAGTTTTTTTTAATAGACCTATATATTTTTTTATTCTTTCTGTTCTGCATAAATATTCTGATGTAGCTGGTATTCTAAGTCTGATTGTGTTACTTTTTTCCATTTAAAAATTAGAAACTGAATTGCCACTTGCCTTATATTTGCAACTCCCCCAGTATGTATTCCAATAGTCTAGCAAGTACGTGTAATAATAAGCAGGTAAATATTACAGTTATCATGCTAAAGTAATACATACATGATACAAGTTATCCTTTCAGATCTCTCACAATAACCTAAAATCAATCTGCATGTGCATTTATTTTCATCTATAAAAATTTTACTGTAACTACAGTGTCATCAAACTAAATATTGTACTAGGAAATGCATTCAGCACTACCTGTAGTTGGAAGATTAAGTCCATCTGCCACTATATTTGGCCATAAATACTGTAAGTCCTATATATGAGTTTTTAGCAAAACTGGGTATCTTACAAACATCACTTATCATAATAACATTAGATAGAGCAATGCAATACTACAAAAATGTATTTGTCAAAGCCAAATATTTGAGCATCTGACTATATATAGGAACACAAATAGATGATCCTTATTTAGAAAACATTATGTTGCAGTAAATTGTTGACAACTTGGAAATATGTGGTACAATGTCAATGTCGTGGCAGGTAGTTCACTTACATCTGATGCTGGCAAAATATGAAGCATACCTCTCAAACTCTCAGCACATGAAATCTGGACAAAGCCTAAAATAATGGGGGGACAAAGGTGCCAAAATAGGGACAGGTGATAAATATTGCTTTTATAAACTTAGTTGTTAGAATAACAGGGTTTGTGCAGGCCTGCATTCTCTGAAGGATATGAAGTCAGAATCTCAAATGTATGTCATTAATTGACTTCAGTCCTCAGTGATTTGCTAGAAAACTGCAAACTTCCAAATGTATGAGGCAAAAATCTGGACACTGTGAAAATCTGGACATTTGAGAGGTATGATCAGGAAGCTATGGGATCTATTCATAGGTTCATAGGTTCATACTAGGCTATCTGCCCGAGGGCATTTACAAGCCTAGCCCATCATTTTGTGGCTTACGCCACCCCTTTAGTATGGGGAACTATACCCATTATTTTGCTGTGCCTCTGTCGAGCAGTGACACTGAGGTAATCCCTGGGGTATATCTGCGATCTCCCATCCATTGGTCAAGATTTCTCTTGAACAAGGCCAGCGAGGTGCTCTGCCTCACATGTACCGGGATTTTGTTCCACAGCATAGGGAGTCTTTGGGTGATGAATCTATCCCTCCAGCACGTCCTATTAATAGCCGTGTCAAGGTTTAAGTCTCCCGCCCTTGTGGCTCTGATGGATCTAGATTTTTTGAGGTGAAGCATATTCATCAAATCTGGGTTTGACATGGCCTTGTATGTTAGGCAAAGGTCACCTCTGAGTAGCAAGCGACTGAATAGAGCTGGAGTTCTTTCAGTCGGGCAGCATAGGACAGATTTTTGAGACCCTTTATCCTCTTGGTGAGGAACTTTTGTGGCCTCTCCAGCTGCTGCAAGTGTCGGGTCAGATACATTCCGAATGGGGCATTATACTCAATCATTGGTCTGATGAGTGTTGAGTAAAGGGAGACTATGACCTCCCTTGATCTAGATGAGAATCCCTTCATGATAAGGTGGGCAATGTAGAAGGTCTTCCTAACTACTTTAGCTACATGGGTGTCGAATGACAGACTACTATCAACCTGGGTCCCCAGGTCCCTGATAACTTCTTCTGTGCTCAGTGGATTGCCACCTATTTGGTAGCTAGGGGTAACCTTGTTTTTCCCGAAGGGTATGACTATGCATTTTTGGCATTTAACTTTAGGCCGTGGCTCTGGCACCAGTTATCCGTTTCTGTGAGACCCTTCTGAAGGATATCTGTGTCAGATGTGTTTTCTACTATGGCGCCCAGTTTGCAGTCATCTGCAAACTTTGTCAGCCATAACCCTCCTGTGTTTGCTTGCACTGAAAAGTAGATGCCAAACAAGAGTGGGCCCAGGACTGAGCCCTGTGGAACACCACTTGTGACAGGCTTTGAGTCTGACATGGCGCCAGCAACTCTGACCCTGTGGGTTCTGTCACTCAGCCAGTTTGCAACCCATCTTGTGATGTATGGGTTGACATTTAAGCTGATGAGTTTTTCAATGATACCCGAGTGGGGTATTGTATCGAAGGCCTTAGCCAGATCGAGGTAGGCTGTATGGACTGCCTTTCCTCATCAATGGCTTTGGTGACTGTTTGAAAAAGTCAACCAAGTTTAGAAGGCATGATCTGCCTTTGACAAAGCCAAACTGGGTTGGATCCAAAGTCTGCAAATTCCCTATGTCTTTATTTATGAGGTCCATTATGATCCTCTCCATGGCTTTGCAGATAAGGCTTGTCAAGCTAATGGGCGGTAATTTCCAGGGTCGGTGGAGGCACCGCCTTTGTGAAGTGGTACCACAGTTGCAGTCGCCACTCCTCGGTACATATCCAGAGGTAAGACTTTGATTAAACAGCTGTCCTAGCTGTGGGTTTAATTCCTCATTGAGTTCGTGGAGCACACAGCCGGGGACACCATCAGGTCCCATGGATGCTGTGTTTTTGCTTTGGAGAGAGCAGTTCTCACTTGGGCTGGAGATGTTTGGGGGCTGCAATCGTTTGGTATAGATATCTCTCCTTTGGGGAGGGGAGAAGTTTGCACTGAACCTGTCAGCCAGTATGTTGGCAATGTCTGTAGGATCAGTAATCTTCACATCATTTTGAACTAGCTCTGAGCATATCTGGGAGTTTCCTCCCAGGTTTCTAACATAGCTAAAGAAGGCCTTATGATTGTCTTTTGAGTCTTTAGCTATTTTTCTCTCAAATTTGCTTTGGATGATTTTATGAGAGCTCTTAGTTTTTACTTATAGTGATCAAGGGTGTCTTACCTTTTAAGGATTTTGCTCTATCTTGTAGTAGCTTCCTCCTTTGTTGTAGAGTTTGTTTATGGCTGGGGTCCACCAGACTGGACGCTTGCCTTTGGTAAAAAGAGTCTTTGTTTTGCTTGGGATTGCCTTATCCATGCAGTCCTGCAGGTGCTGGTAGAAGGCATTTGTAAGTGATTCAGTGGCTTGAGTACTGTTTTCCGCCGCTCGGGGCCTTAAAGGAGACCACACTAGTCTTTAGAAGTGTGAAGTCGGCTTTGAGAAGTTCTTTACTGTGGTCTTTTTATTTCAGGTGGGGTGGGATGAGGACCTCCAGCGAGATTAGTTTGTGATCTGATCTCACCAGTGAGGGGTACACCTCCGGTGTTGAACATTGTGCTCCCATGTTCGTGATGATGAGATCAAGTATGTTATCTCCTCTTGTGGGGATGGTGACTAGTTGTTCCATGGCATTTGAGTTTATGAATTCCAGGAACTTTTGGGCTAGGGTGTTTGGGCTTGAGTAGTGTTCCCAGTCTATATTAGGGTAATTGAAGTCACCTAGTATGATGGTGTTTGGTGATACATTTATCCCTCTAGTGTTTTCAGGAAGGCCATGTGAGGTTCCTGAGTTTGTGAGGGTGGCCTGTAACATGCTACAATTTGCAGAGCAGTCTTGCCTATGGTTAATTGCACCTGGATGGTCTCCGATGCATCGTCGTTGCCACCAGTCTTGAGGTGTGGGTGTCCTTGATGAATATGGATACCCCTCCTTTCTTGGTATTGTCCGGATTTTGGGGGCCGGAAGGCATGATATGGGGTAAAACCTGATAGCGCTGGGGTGCTCTCAGGAGCCTTGAACCAGGTTTCTGTCACAGCACAGACATCGATGTTCTCCATACTGAGAAGGGCCTCGAGTGCGTGCATTTTGAGATTTAGACTTCTGGCATTGAGCAGCATTATCCTTAGTTTTTTTTTTTGTGTTCTAGGGTGGTAGGTTTAGAATTTGAGCCTTGCCTAAAAAGGCACTATGGGGTGGCAAGAGCCTTTGCCAATATCCGGAATCCCAGGGTGACAGGTGCAAGCCGTCCCCAGCGTGGCTTGTCCAGCATGTCATCCCAGGCAGACAGACACTGGATCCCCTTTGAATGACACCAGTGTTTAAGCCAATTGTTAAAGCTGATCATCTTATCTCTGTATTGTGGCATCATTCTTGGTGAAGGTAGGATACTGCTCAAGGTCAAGGTCATACCTGCCTGGGCTACATAATCAGAGAGCTCCTCAATGTCTCTTTTCATGTAGTCCAAGGAGGTACGTCTCAGGTCGGTTACACCAGCGTGGACAATGACTGAGTCATATTTGTACCTGCTGTTGAGAGACCTGAGTGCTTGCGTTATGGATTCTAGCGCCCGACAGGCAGCTTACTGTGACCTTCTCCTTACTCAGTCTGGTGAGTGGGACGTCAGTGTGTCTGACTATGGAGTCACCAATGACTAGTGTGTCTGGCATTGTGTTTGGCCTTAAGGGCTGTGACTGTTTGACACTCTGACTGTGAGGTCTATGTGTTGCAGGTGTTGTGTTCTGAGGTGGTGGTTGTTTGGGTGTCTGCTTTGGTGGCCTCTGCTGTTTTGGTAGATTTTTGATCAGAGCCTCCAGTATGTCTTTGTGTGTTTATGTGTATGATTTGAGGTTGTGATGGTACTATGTGAGACTGGGTCTATAGTGTGTGTGGTAACCTTCTCCTCCTGACTGGTCTTGCCAGTCCTATGTTGAGAGCTCAGCCTCCAGTTTGGCCGTATAGTTGCATCTCTCGCATGTATTTGTGTTTTGTGGGAGGAGGAGAGGGTTGTCTGTGTACATGAGGCAATTGTAACATTGCCTCAATATTCCCAGGTTCACCAGCTGAGCAGGAGAGGACACTAGCAACTGATCCCTCGACATGCTAGAAGGAATAGACAAAAACTTTAAAAAGATTCCGGGATGTGGGTGACCGAGAAATGGGGGTTGCCTTTTGGGGTACTATCTATGACAAGAGTGCCGTATCAAGGTAATAAGTACTGTAGGAGCAAGTGCTACGTTTAACAGATAGAGAATAGTCTACTTGGAGTCAAGTAGAGATGATCTTTTTAATTATAGGATACGCTGATTAGATCAGTAGTATAGTTCGAGGAAGGTAGTTTTAAGGGAAAATTTGAAGAGTGGACTTTAGGTAGCCGAATAGTTTAAACCTGCTTAACCGGCGCTGCCCTAGTGTGCAACAGTGGCAACTCCGCGCTAAAGCATGCTTTATAGCAAGGGGCTGGAAAAGACAGGAAATGACCCAAAATGGCCAATAAACTACAAGTTACTGCTTTAAACCACTCCTCTGAGGACAAACAGGCAGCTCAGTACTCCCTACTCCCACTAGTGAGTAAAGAAACTACCCCTTGACCAAACAAGGAAAATGGAGAAAACAGGAACCAAGACAAAGCCCAGGGATCAGCAAAATCTGATCACTGGAACAAACTATTAGAAAAGTATGGAAAACAAGAGTATTTTTTGTTTTTTCAAGTTTTTCAGAAAGTCAGAAAATACAATAAATGCTGTGTTTTTCGATTAAATGCTATCAAAAGCTAGTACACTTGAGTGTATTAGCCTGTTGTTTAAATTTTAAGCAAAACTTAAACAAGCAAGTGCAATAAACAATTCAAGCTATTAAAAACAGTAAAAATAGGTAATAGCAGAATAAAACAGGCAGAAATAGCAATCGGAAGGCTTAAAATCGAAAATGCAGAAAAAAATACTTAAAATCTGGAAAGTTTGTCTTTTCTGGTCTCTGCTGCTCTAGGAACTCTGCTGGACACCACGAGGAGCTGTGCTGAGTTCTCTATAGCCCCGCCAAAGCGTGCTTTATAGCAGGGGCTGGAAAAGACAGGAAATGACCAAAATGGCCAATAAACTACAAGTTACTGCTTTAAACCACTCCTCTGAGGACAAACAGGCAGCTCAGTACTCCCTACTCCCACTAGTGAGTAAAGAAAAGTACAGTTTTGTACCTACCATAAATGTAGATGTTCGAAGATCCACATTGCTGCAGTCCTTACTTATGGGGGTAGTCCGCTGTCTTCGGTCGGCCCGAATACCAAAGTATTAGGCTGACGTCGGTCATGGGCGCCTAGATCTGACATCAGAGCGTCAGGGTATAAAGGCGCATGACCGACGTCATATCTTCAGTCTTTTCTTGCCCCAGATGTCAGAAGGCCAAAGCAGAAAGGCCACAGCCAAAAACAGAATACCTCCCAAAAACATGCCCAACAACAACCATCACCTAAAGCATAGCATCATGTCAAACTACAGTGGGGAAGGAGGAGGGACTGCAGCAATGTGGATCTTCGAACATCTACATTTATGGTAGGTACAAAACTGTACTATGTTCTTCATCTCACATTGCTGCAGTCCTTACTTATGGGTAGAATCCCAAAGCAACGGGAAAGGGAGGTTGGTAAAAATCATAAAGCATTAGGGGCTGCCAAAATGCCCTGTAAAACTGCAGTGGCAAATCCAGCCCTAGATTTAGAATAAAGAGGAAGGTGGTAATGTTTAGAAAAAGTATGCACTGAACTCCAAGTAGCTGCCTCCAAAATGTCCTTTGTAGCTACCCCCCTTAGAAAGGCCGTAGAAGTAGCAGTAGCCCTAGTGGAATGAGGCCTGATTCCAGCAGGAATCTCCTTACCATGATGGGAATAACAGAAAGAAATACAAAACCCAATCCATTTAGAAATAGTTTGTTTTGAAACAGGTTTACCCTGTGAACCCAAAGCAAAAGAAACAAACAACTGCTGAGACTGTCTGAACTCCTTGGTTCTGCTCAAATAATAACGCAACTGCCTGTGAATATCCAAAGTATGCAAAATTTTCTCCCCGTTATTTTGGGGGTTTGCATAAAAAGTAGGCAAATGAATAGTTTGGTTTAAGGCCACACTAGAAACCACTTTAGGCATAAAGGAAGGATTAGTAAAGATACCCTATCCTTATGAAAAATCAGGAAAGGCTCCACTGCCATGAGGGCCTGTAATTCAGAAACCCTTCTTGCAGAGGTAATGGCCAACAAAAAAGCAGTTTTCCATGACAAATACTTTAACTCGGCAGTAGCTGCAGGCTCAAAAGGTTGTAGAGTAAGTTTTTCCAACACAAAATTGAGATCCCAAGCAGGAGTAGGAGCTCTGGGGGTCTTATATTCTTTGCCCTCTAAGAAATTGCTTAAACAAAGGATGAGAGAATAAAGGAGGGTCACAATCATAGTGAGCAGAAATGGCTGCAGCATGGACCTTTATCGAGGAGAAAGACAAACCCTTGTCCAATAACTCAGTAAGATATTGAACAGCAACACTTAAATCAGGTTTGGAGACATCAAAGTCCTTTCCTTTGCTCCAAATAACAAATCTCCTCCATTTATCAGCGTAAACTTTCCTGGTACTAGGCCTCCTGGCCTCCAAAATAACATTCAAAACTTGTTGTGGAAGCTGAGACCCTCCAGAGTCTAAAATAGAATATGCCAGGCTGTTAGATGCAGAGACTGAATCTTGACATTGAGGAAGTGATTGTCCTCTTGTGACAAAAGGTGCGGAATCAAAGGCAGAGGCCATGGAGGTTCTCGTACTAAACTCCTCAGTAGTGGGTACCAGTGTTGTCGAGGCCAATCCGGCGCTATCAAAATCATGGTTGGCTTGTCTTGTCTGGCCTTCAAAAGTACCTTGGAAAGAAGAGGCAGAGGTGGAAAGGCATATACATGCAGATTGTTCCAACTGAATGATAGAGCGTCCACCTTCCAAGCTGTGTGATGAAACACTTTTGTGCAAAACTTTGGCAACTGGTAATTTAGTGGAGAAGCGAACAGATCTATGTCTGGAGTTCCCCATAACACTGTCAACTTTTGAAATACATGAGGATCCAATTTCCACTCGTGAGGATCCACTATTTGTCTGCTCAACACATCTGCTAAGGAGTTCTGTGCTCCTGGTAGAAACCTTGCCTGAAGATTGAGGTGTAGATTGAGAGCAGTTTCCCACAAAATCATCGCTTGCCTGCAAAGAGGGTAAGAATGGGTTCCCCCTTGCTTGTTGATGTACCACATGACAGTAGTGTTGTCTGTTTGAATCAACACCTGCCCTGGGTGAAGTAAATCTTTGAAAGCCATCAATGCAAACTGGACTGCTAACATTTCCTTCAAGTTGATATGCAAATGTTGGAGTTTGACAGGCCATGTGTTTTGCACTCATTTTCCATTGAGGTGTGCTCCCCAAGCCTTGTCCGAGGCATCTGTCGTTAGAATCTGACTCGCCTCTGGCCGGGTCACAGAGAGTCCCTTGTTTAGGTGACATTCCTGAGCCCACCACAAAACTCCTTCTGAATGCAAGGTATTATCTGAATGACAGTGTCTAGATCTTGGCAGTGCTGTGTCCATACATTTTTGAGATACCATTGAAGCTTCCTCATATGCAATTTGGCATTGGGAAGCACCAGAATACAAGATGCCATGAACCCCAAGGCTTGAAGGACTGTCCTTGCAGTCAGCCTGGACCGTAGAGACATTTGATGGAAATAAAGAGAAAGGCTTCTTTGTTTGTCCGGGGTCAAAAGCCATCTGGGAAGCTGTATTCAGTCTCACACCCAGAAAGCACATGTCCTGAGAGGGTACTAGACTGGACTTTGTTTCGTTCACAGAATACCCTAGGCATCTTAACACTGCCATCACATACTGTAGATGATGAAGAAGTTCGTCCTTTTCTTGTGCAATAATCAGGCAACCGTCCAAATAAGGATAAATCTGTATTCCTCTTAGTCTGAAAAAGGCTATCACTGGAGCCAGAACCTTTGTGAACACTCTGGGCGCAGTAGATAAGCCAAAGGGCAATGCAGAGAACTGATAATGTAAATTTCCAGCCCGAAAACGCAGGTAACTCCTGCAACTGGGCCTGATAGGAACATGAAGGTAAGCCTCTTTGAGATCCAGAGTAACCATCCAGTGATCTTTTCCCAACAGAGGTAAAAGTTGTAAAGTCAGCATCTTGAACTTTGGAATGTCCAGGTAAGTGTTGAGGATAGATAAATCCAAAATTGGTCTCCACGTGTTCCCTTTCTTTGGAACTAGAAACAGGCGAGAATAAAATCCTAGGCCCACTTCTGACAGAGGAACTGGCTGTATAGCTCCTATTTGAAGAAGTAAAGAAATTTGTTTGTGAGCCTCTATCCTTTGCCGAGGAGGGACGTCTGGCATGCCTTTGAAAGGAGGCATGGTATGGAAATAGAACTTGTAACCTCGGTTTATAATGTCCAATACCCATTTGTCCTGGGTGACTAAATGCCAATTTTGCTTGAAAAGAGCCAACTTTCCTCCCAAAGGAGCTGCCAGGCAAGAAGAATCTGGCAGCTGAAAATGCAGGTCATTGGGAAAGGACTGGCCCCTGCCCTCACCAGCAGATTGAGCAGGCGAACTCCATTGTCTCGGCCTGAAGGTACTCTGAGCTCTGCCCCTACCACACCTAGATCTACCCCTAGACTGAGAATCAGAAGAAGGGTACGTCCACCCCTTAGTAGGCCAATTTCTACTAAACTTTGGAGGTTGTACCTGCAAAAAATCTTTAACAGTCTGCATAGACTTAGCCTTGTCTTCCATTTTCTTTAAGACTAACTCCACAGGAGGACCAAACAAAACTTCAGACTGTAAAGGGGCATCCAGAATTCTAGACTTAACATGCTCAGACAAATTCTGATCCTTAAGCCAGGCGTGCCTATGAATAACTGAACCAGTGGCAGCCACCCTAGAAGAAGCCTGTAAAGCATCAAAACCACATTGCAAAGAGTGCTTACCCACCTGTTCAGAAACATGCACTAAATCCTGCAATTTTTTACACTCTATGCCCTCTGCCAAAGCATCCACTTTAGATCTTAGCTGAGAAAGGAGGAAATTTTGATACTTCAACATATGAAACTGGCAGTTCAAAGCTCTCATTGCTAAAGTAGAAGAGGTATACACGTTCTTACCCCATCTATCCAAAGCTCTAGCTTCCTTATCCAGAGGAACCGGATTCTTAACAACAGAGGCTCTAACACCCTTAGGCCCCTGACTAATAGTTTCTGGGTCAGCCCTAGGACTCTTATACAGATATTTATGAGCCTCAGGCACCCTGTAATACCTGTCCGGTTTAACTGGGGCAGGAGGCACAGAATCTGGATTAAGGGAAGCTTCGAGAAAACATCTGAAACAACATCCAAAACTGGAGGTATAGCTAAGGGTCTATGCTGTGGTAAAACAAGAACTCCCTAAGTCTCTTCCGTGAATCAGAGTAATCCTGTCCTTCCCATTTAAAATGCTCCCTCATGGAATGCAGAGTTTCTGAAAATGAAAAATCCTCTGGAGGAGAAGCAGAAGGAGTGGAATCCTCTGCATCAGAATCAGAATAAGGAGGGAAATCTTGAATGTCTTCAGCAGAAGACTCTGAATCATCTGAGGCCTGCTCCAAACTTTCCAACTCTGGCTCCATCCTGGGCCTCTTATCAGGATTGGGCATAGAACCTCTAATTAAAGTAATCAAATCCTCTGCCATTTTAAGCATGTGCTTTTTAGGCACAGACCCTGAAGAACCAGAACTGACCCCAGAGGAAGGCAAAACAGACCTGCCCTTAGAAGGAGCCTTAGAAACAGTAACAGAAGGCCTAACCACCTTAGGCATAGAAGGGAGAATAGTAACCTGAGAGGCCCCTTCAGCCTGACCTGCCTCCTGAGAGGCCACATCTTGTAAAATCAAAGTTTCCCCCTGGGACTCAACAGAAACTTCAGCCGGATCCATCTGTTCAGCTGTAGCTTCTAAAGATCCGGCGTCCGTAACGGACGAATCATCCTGCCCAGGCTTTAAAGATTTGTCTTTGCGCTTCTTAGTAGAAGCAGGCCGGAACATCCGACGGCATATTATAATTACACCTCTTGCCAAAGACTAACCTAGCACAATCTAACCTCCGTTTATAGTGCGCTTATTAAACCTAGCACAAAACCGACACCCGAGTGCTCTGGTCCCAAACAAGGAATACAAAGAGTGGTAATCCCTATGTATCTGTTTCCCACAAGAAATACAATTATTCACTTTTTCTGACATCCGGTAAGTAACTGAGGCAAGAAAAAATAAAAATATTCCCCAACGGGGTACTTAGCCCAACTTGGTATCGGTCTGAAACTCCGAAAAATTTCAGAATGCCGAACGGCACTGCTTCTGCATCGGACCATGCGGCAAAAAGACTGAGGATATGACGTCGGTCATGCGCCTTTATACCCTGACGCTCTGATGTCAGATCTAGGCACCCATGACCGACGTCAGCCTAATACTTTGGTATTCGGGCCGACCGAGGACAGCGGACTACCCCCATAAGTAAGGACTGCAGCAATGTGAGATGAAGAACATCTACCCCTTGACCAAACAAGGAAAATGGAGAAAACAGGAACCAAGACAAAGCCCAGGGATCAGCAAAATCTGATCACTGGAACAAACTATTAGAAAAGTATGGAAAACAAGAGTATTTTTTTTTTTCAAGTTTTTTTCAGAAAGTCAGAAAATACAATAAATGCTGTGTTTTTCGATTAAATGCTATCAAAAGCTAGTACACTTGAGTGTATTAGCCTGTTGTTTAACTTTTAAGCAAAACTTAATCAAGCAAGTGCAATAAACAATTCAAGCTATTAAAAACAGTAAAAATAGGTAATAGCAGAATAAAACAGGCAGAAATAGCAATCGAAAGGCTTCTAGTCTATCACCAAATGTTTGGGTTCATGTTCTATAGTGCAGCATTAAGGACGTGCTACCTTTTGGTTCTGCAGGTTTGTGATGTTTTTGATTCATCTAAAACTGACATGCTGTTTGTATGAAGAGCAGAACTTGTTTTCTCACCAACACGCATTTTAAACCAGTCATGGAGTTTCAATGAGTCAAAATTACTCAAACTCAATGAACTAGGAGTCAATGCCAAATAAACTCACAGATTCAGTCTCATGACCATGCTTACCTTGCCATAACCCTCCCTCAGGCCACACCTCCTTTGTCCAGCAGGACCATATTATTCAATCAGAGTAAATTTGTGGATATCCATTCAGTCATTTCATTTGTTTAAAGAAAGATAGTGAGTTGTGCTGCTTAACTTGCAGAGTAAGTTTATTGTAGAGGTTTGTGAGGCACTGGGTTATAAACCTGTCCCTCTACTGTCTTTTATTGGTTGGTGAAGATTTAGGTCCCTGGTTCTAGTACTGGACTTGTGGAGAAATGGGAGGTCCAAGGTAAATGAGTCTCTAATGGCATGATAAGTGAGACAGAGATCTCCCCTCAAAGTCTATAAAATACTGAACAAAGGGATAGAGTTTCCAGCCTCTCTCTTGGTAGCTCAGGGACTTTAGACCTGTAATCAGTTTGGTTAGGAACTTTTGGGGTCTTTCTAATTGTTTATTAAAATACATCCCCCAAAGGGTTCACTGTACTCAACAACTTGCCTGATCAATGCTGATAAAGGCGTGATCGCCACTTTATACACTGATGATATTCCTTTTGCAATAAGATGGGCTAAATAAAAGGTTTGCTTGACAACCATTGTCACATGGTGGCTAAAAGAGGAAGTTATCAGCCCAATTACTTAGGTCCTTAAATAGATTTGCTTTTTAGGGTTGTGTTATCTAGAAAGAATGATGAGGGGTGGGGGTTGTCTGCCAGAAAGGATATTACTACACTTTTAGCATTTAGTTTGAGCCCATTTATATAGTTGAGGGAGAGTTTATTCTTCAGGGTTTGGGTGTCATAGGGAGACTTAACAATGACCCCCACTTTACAATCATCTTCATACTTTGTTAGCCAGAGGACTTAGTTCTCTGCTTGGTGATTTGAGGAGTAAATACCAAAAAAAAAAAAGAGAGGTCCCAGTACTGAGCCCTGAGGAAGTGCTGGTCAGTTTCACAATTTATATGAGATGCTTACAGCTTTCACTGTGAAGTTTCTCTCTTTCAGCCAGTTTGCTGTCCATCTTATCACATATGGGTTGATGTTTTTGAAGCATTTAGCTTTTGTATGGGGCCATCATGAAGAATGGTATTGAAGGCTTTGGCCAGGTCAAGGTGTGCCAGGTACACTGCATAGCCTCCTTTTGAAGAAATTTACCAGATTAAATAAAAATCATCTATCCTTTACAAAGCCAAACTGTTAGGGTCAAGTCTAACAAGATTCTTCATATCACAGTTTATTGGGTCAGTTATAATATGTTCCATGGTTTCGCAGATGAGGCTTGTAAGGCTGACATCCCCAGAAGCGTAGCTAGGGTGGGACGAAGGGGACAGCAGCCCTGGGTGCATGGTATTAAGGAGTGATCAGCAGTAGTATAGTGCAGGCATTTATTTCCACACAGGTATTTGTTGAATGTAGTTATGGAAATGAATTTGCTGTCAGTGTTGCTTTTAATAGTTAGTAGAAAAGAGTTAGAAAATACTTTTTTTGCTCAAGTTACAATTGAGGGACACAAAAATGGGAGTGCAGGTTGGGAACAGAGCAACACTGTTGAGGGGTGCATTTCAGGGAACAGTGCTGGGCACTAGATAAGCAGTTCTAGTTTTTTTTTTTATAAAGGAAACAGCCCGTTATTATCTCCTGCAGTCACAGGCCCCCTGAATCTTCCCATGTGTAGTCCCACCACCCAGCACCCTTCTGCTCTTTACTTATCGTTCTACATACTTTCAGCAGAATGATGTTCCCCTGGAATGGTGGTGACCCTTGTTATTCCTCAGTAGTTCTCTGCTTACTGACATAGCTGTACCCTTTTTCTGTTATTTTTGTTTAACGTTTAAATTCCAAGATGGAGACAGACATGGTATTGCAGTAATGAGAGATGCATTTCAATGTTACTGACACCTGAGACAAGTTCTTTCCATTTGCTCTTCATGAGGGCCCACAGTCCCAGACAGCTTAGATAACTCAGTTATAAAAAACAAACAAAAGCCTGTGAATTTGGTGAGTTAAATGACTGATAGTAGATAGAGTCATGAGTGGTATAAAAATGAGCAGACAAGGGGTAGATTGTTAAAAGAAGCAGATCTAATGTTAAATATATACATTATTCTGTGCAGCAAGAGTAACATTACATATTTATAAGCAAGGATGTAACTGAAGAATTAGAATTGTATAAAGTTGTTTTGATTCAGTAAATAGGGGCATTAAATAGGAAATGAGACAAAGAGAATAAGAATGACTTAAGACTGTAATGGCATCAGACATTAGATCCATGAGAAGCATGGAAGACATTGTGTAGATAAAACACTTGCATGGGATGTGTATAAAAATGCTAAAAAGAAATGTCCACAACACTGCTGTAGGTCACAGTGACCTCAGAGAATTGTAGTCTGTTATAAAAAACAGTTGCTGTACAGTCAGTTGCACAGCTTCAATGGTAGCATTGTTTCAGATTAGAATCCTGAGCGAGTTCCACATGACAGGTAGTAACTGCACAGCTTCACTGGTAAGATTGTTTTAGACTCGGATCCTGAGAGGGTTCTAAATCACAGGCAGTGGTACAGCTTCATCAATGACATTGTTTAGATTAGAAATCGGAGAGAGCTCTACATGACAGGCAGTAGCACAGCTTCACTGGTAACATTGTTTCAGATTAGAATCCTGAGTGAGTTCCACATGACAGGTAGTAACTGCACAGCTTCACTGGTAAGATTGTTTTAGATTCGGATCCTGAGAGAGTTCTAAATCACAGGCAGTGGTACAGCTTCATCAACGACATTGTTTAGATTAGAAATCGGAGAGAGCTCTACATGACAGGCAATAGCACAGCTTCACTGGTAACATTATTTCATATTAGAATCCTGAGCGAGTTCCACATGACAGGTAGTAACTGCACAGCTTCACTGGTAAGATTGTTTCAGATTTGGATTCTGAGAGAGTTCTAAATCACAGGCAGTGGTACAGCTTCATCGACGACATTGTTTAGATTAGAAATCGGAGAGAGCTCTACATGACAGGCAGTAGCACAGCTTCACTGGTAACATTGTTTCAGATTAGAATCCTGAGTGAGTTCCACATGACAGGTAGTAACTGCACAGCTTCACTGGTAAGATTGTTTTAGATTCGGATCCTGAGAGAGTTCTAAATCACAGGCAGTGGTACAGCTTCATCAACGACATTGTTTAGATTAGAAATCGGAGAGAGCTCTACATGACAGGCAGTAGCACAGCTTCACTGGTAACATTGTTTCAGATTAGAATCCTGAGCGAGTTCCACATGACAGGTAGTAACTGCACAGCTTCACTGGTAAGATTGTTTCAGATTCGGATTCTGAGAGAGTTCTAAATCACAGGCAGTGGTACAGCTTCATCAACGACATTGTTTAGATTAGAAATCGGAGAGAGCTCTACATGACAGGCAGTAGCACAGCTTCACTGGTAACATTGTTTCAGATTAGAATCCTGAGAGCTTCACTTGACAGGCAGTAGCACAGCTTCACTGGTAACATTGTTTCAGATTAGAATCCTGAGAGAGTTTTACATGACAGGCAGTAGCGCAGCTTCAGTGGTAACATTGTTTTAGATGAGGATCCTGACAGAGCTCTACTTGACAGGCAGTAGCACAGCTGTTAAATGTTCTGTTTCCTCCTTCCTGTTGCTGCCACAAAATAGAATGATTCAGAACACCACAGAGAGAACTACAAATGTCAGAGAGAAGACGGCTTTGTTTTTGGTGGCACTGACATAGATCAGAATGATTCCAGAACACTCCATGCAAGCAACAGGCAGCAGCATACATTTCTAAGAGATGATAGGACTATTAGTATTAAAAAATAATGCAGGTTAGAACAGTGGCAGAGTACAACAGGCTACTGCCAGGGAAAGCCCATTCTTCTTCATCTGTAACATGACATCTCTGTAAACTGTCATGGTAGAGGGCCACAACAATTCTTCAAATAGGAGTAAATGGCACTGCTCAACTTCAAAATGGTCCCAGAAGAATGTCAAGCAATGCGCTTTAAAACGGCTTTGTTTTCTAGCATTTCTACAACTTTCCCTGAAGTGCTTGTAGAATGTATGCTATATAAAGGCTAGAACATATAGTGTAAACAGGGAGAAGTAACATTCATTTAATGTTCTCTTTGCACATTGTTGGAACACATAACTATGCCCTATCATTGCATACTACCACCTCAAACTGTATAAGCTGTCAGTGCACTCTCCCTTGTAGACTAGTAAAATGAGCCAGAGTGGTACAATTACATGATATTATCAATGAGTCATGCAAATGTCAGATAGATGTTCTGACCATTAGTGCCACTGCTATGTCTCATAATGCTGTCAATGTAACAACAATACCCACCCACAGCGCCTTCACCACCTTACTATTTTTTAGGGACACTGTCAGCAAAGCCCATGACTCTGGCAAACTAGTATCTGCATTATTTCTAGACTTGTCAAAAGTATTTGATGTCTGACACTTCAAACACCTTATACAACTTTCCAATATTGGTCTATCTTCCCCCTCAGTTCAGTGGTTCTCCAGTTACCTAGCTGACAGGCAGAAGGCGGTAAAATGGCAAGACTCTTTTATTTCATCACCTCCACAGGTGTACGGTTCCATCCTTGGACGACTATTTAATGTCTTTATCAACAACTTACATGCATCCTCCTGTGAAGGCAGTCTAATTCGATATGCAGATGACTCCACAATCATCTGCAAATGAAACACACAAACTCATTTACAACATATAACAACAGCAAGCTTTCTCATCGGGTTCCTATCAGCATTTCGAATGTTGAAAACTCCAAATTTAATTTCATCGAACTGAAATGTTCGAAATCTCAGAAGAGCGAACTGACGGAACATTGATTTCTTTCCCAGGGAAAGAAATCAGTGGGCCATCATCGGAGTTTGCTAATTCCTCCACTGTGGTGCGGTCTTGGAGTTGGTGTATTTAAGTGGGGGGGGTTGTGGGGGCACAGCCCCCCCCCATGTTGGGGTGGGGAGTGAAGCCCCCCAGTTCTATCAGTGTTTAAAGTATTAATTCTTTTTTGCAGGGAACACTGATTTATTTCCCTGGGAAAGAACTCGATGTTCTGTCAGATCGCTCTTTTCAGATTTCGAACATTTCAGTTTGATGAAATTGCATTTAGCGTTTTCAGCATTCGATATGCTGATATAGACCCTTCTCATCCATTGAAACCTTGCTCACTAAGGCTCAACTCCTACTGAACCCTTAAAAAAACTAAACTCCTCTTTTTCACCCACAAACCACACAGCTCCAATAAAAACAAATTTCAAAATCTTTTCTGCAAAGAATACTGAAACTGAATTAGTTCAACATGCCAAATTAATAGGAGTCATAATTGATGATAAGCTCAAATTCGACCTCCATATACAAAATGGCATAAAAAAACCCACCAAAAGACTAAGCATCCTATACAGGAACACTTCTCTCCCCACTGCTTCTACTTCCTTGTCCTACCTTCATTTTTGCTTTACTCCCTCTACCCCTTTTATCAATTAAGTTTTGTTCTTATATCTTATTTTCTCCTCATATCTGAGAGCAGACTATGAACATGTTATATTCCTGCCCTTTTTGCATATCATATTGTTTATTTTCAATGTGATGTAAATCAACTGTTTCTCCAATGAGAATGTATCAACTATGTGTAGTTTGTGATTGAATTTTCTGATTTTATAATGTCTGTTGAGTCTTTTCACTCTGCTAAAAAGCAATGATTTAATTCTATGTATCTGGAGCTTTTTTCCCTGGGCTTCCACTGAAAATGGGTACTTTATGACCCAGTCAGACTTTCCCAGTAAGCAAATGCCAAATAAAATAAATAAATAAATACAGAAATGTATATAGAATAGAGCTTGCATACCGATGATTTCCTCTTATTTATTACACTGTGATAGGCTACTTGTTCCATTAGAAAGATGTTTAGCCCCTCAGCAACAATCCTGCAATTAGAAGGTATGTGGACAGCTGTCCATCTGCTGGTCTGCTCCTCTCATGAAGTCATGAATGGTGTCCAAATGCTCAGTTTTACCAAAAGCAAATAAAGCTGTCAGACAGATGTTCTGACCCACATCATTGGTTCTGGTAATGATTAGAATATTACCTGGGCACTATGTGTAACCACTGGTCACTTACAGTAGTACTGCCATGTGTCAGAACAGTGTTAGGCCACTACTTGCTATCATCAATTAGCAGCACCATAACTCTCTATTTAGGAACTCTGTCATAGACACTTTGGGATCACCATCAGGGAAGAGCACAGCTATCAGACAGATATGGTCAGCGTCATTAGAGGTAGTAAACAAGTCACAGTACAGTCAGGCCAGATGACACACTATGATCATGGTCAAACATGTTCTCACTCTCATCAATGGGTATTGCTTTAGTTTAAAATGGAGGCAGATCATTATATCCTAGTATCAGAAACACACACACACTTTAAAACTTGATTTTTGTGCAACATCATGACAAAATAATATCTAAAATTGATATTGTAATTTGTAAAATGCATAATTGACTATAACCATGTGTTTCTTTTTTTAGCAGTGCAGTTTGCAATAATGCAACTCTCTACTGTAGCATTTCTTTCAAAGCACCGCGAGCATAAATTTGTCTTCATTTACAGGCACAGGTGAACATCCTGTTAAGTAACTGCCACCAACATCCTTCCCCCATGTAGCAAACATGCACATGCATGGGCACACACACACAGTCTAGTAAAGCATTCCAAATATTACAGAGAATTTGATCACACATCTTTAATCACTACTGCTGCAGTCCACATTCAGTAAAAGTCAACACTTAACTACTGACAAATATGTAAGTATGGATTCATTTACTTATTATGCTAATGACTGCAGCCTCATGCTCCAAAATGGAAATCTGTGTAAGATGTTCCATTAAGTCATATCACAAGCTTTAAACCAGATATGTTCCAAATTCTCTCCACTACTATATAATTTATTTGTCATAATGGTGACTAAACTGGTCCCGTTAGATCCTTTTCATCCTCCGTTAGATCCTTTTCATCCTCCATGACCCAGACCACAAGAACAAGGCAGTGTGTGTGTGTGTGTGTGTGTGTGCATGCAAAAAAAAAAAAAAAAAAAGAGACATGACAACATATATGTTGTGTCTACATGTGCATGTGAATATGTATATATATATATATATATATATATATTTATATATATATATATATATATATATATATATTTATATATTCACACACATATATATAGCTACTTAAATATATCAAATGAGACAAATATTGACGTGCACAATAATTTTGACATACTACTACCCATGCACAGAACAATAACCTTGGTAAAAGCAAAACAAATAAATAAATAAAAGCATATATTTGTTTTGCATAGAGCAAGCTCCCCTGCACCCCCCCACACCCCAATAACCTTGGTAAAAGCAAAACAAATAAATAAATAAAAGCATATATTTGTTTTGCAGAGAGCAAGCTCCCCTGTACCCCCCCCACACCCCCTGCTGAATATATTCTATCTCTGAGATTGTACAGTTCTCGGGTAAATGACATATTCTCCAACCTTGAGAAGCTTCCAATCTTGCACACCTGCTGACATCTGTTGACCATCTGTTTAGTTAACCAAATCCCGACAGCTGTTGGCCATCTCAAGTTGAGAAAACCATAGTTCAACACAGATACTGGCTACCATATAGATATACACGGATTTACTTACCTTTGTTGAATGGCACTAATGTTGACGTGCAAAATGCTGACACCAAATGATTGACATTATGCAGATCGGCATGCTACTATGCACGTGCTGAGCATCAATCTCAGAGTATGCAAAAAATTTACAATAAAAGTCAAAAGAAAACATCATTACACCCCCATTCCCTCTGCTAATTATATATTCTAACTCCAAGATTGCACAATTCTTGAAGAAAGGGCAAATTCCCTTATCCCACGAATCATCCAATCTTCTACTTTTGTCAATAGGTTTCAATCATCTGTTAAGTTGATCAAATTGTGTTGACTAAACAGTGGTCAACCAAAGCGCCATTCAATAAAAGTAGCTGTTTCCATATATATATATATATATATATATATATATATATATATATATATACACACACACACATATATATATATATATATGTCTCTATAGGAGAGTCATACAGTACACTGAAAAAGCACATGATCAAATGACAAATGATCAAGCACAAATGCTCAATCAGCAGAAGACGGGAAACATAGTATAAACACAGTTTTCACTGTACTCTTCTCCTGGTAACTGTATGTACTAAGTCTGAGTTTGCAATACAATGGGAAAGGGTAACATCCTTGATTCCCACTGTACTGCACTCTTGCACAAAAAAACCTGTATATGCTGAAATGTTTAAAGTGCATTGGTGCAATTGTTCAGAACCAACTAAATATGTCAATAAAATGGTAAAAGCAGGGAAGCAAGAGAACCTTAGAATATGTGCAGACCCTCAACAGGTAAATACGTAGCTTAAAAAGAATACTTTTTACTTCGAACTTCTCAGGAAGTTGGTGGAAATATACCTAATGCTATCTTATCTGTGCTAGGTGTCAGTTACAGGCTGAATGAATATAGCTCAAAGCTTTATATGCCCCCCCAAAAGCTTTCTGAAATTAACCTTTTGAATAATCATTAGCATCAGTAACTGAAATGACTGGAGATTTGGAAAGTGTTGCTAACATAACAGACGATGTAGAAAGATGTCAAACGAGCTTGATACCCAGTTTAATGAAGATGTCTGATAGACACTGACTAGAAACCTATGTCAAATCTGCCTGAAAATGATTAAATACATGGGGCATGCTTTGCCTTCTGAAAGTCTCAAACCAGACTCTGATAAAGGCATTGTCGTAGTGAAGACTTGCAAAGAAAGATTTGAAAGTTTCATGGCTTACTTCATAATTGTCCATATCATATGAGGACCTTGAGGAAATGAGGTTATGCACAAGAGAGAACAAATACCATTTTCATCAGACACTATCAGGAATGGAAGGCCAGATAATATCAAGTCAGTATATCCAGTACTTCCAGATATTAAAGCATATTTTCCAGTGATGTTTAATCTTCAAAGCTGCATAGCTTTGAAATGCCATGCTACCTTAAGACGGGTCCCCTATAAGAAGTCAGTGCATGATCTGTTGCCAGCAAGCTGGACAAGTTAAATTCACTGAACAGCACTATAGAACATAAGTGTGATACCAGGGAAAATGTACAGTTGCAGAGGACAAGCCTCCCTGCATCTCTGTATGGTGTGGGCTTCATCCCTTACTTATATATTCTAACTCATCGGTCATACAACTATGGAGAGAAAGAGAAACACCCTGCAAGGGTGAAAAAAAGTGCATACTGTGCATTAATGTGACTTTACATCACATAAATGAAAAAAAAATGAAAGACTTCTTAATTTAGGAAGCTGCGATCAGGAGACACTACCGTTCTGGAGATACCATGCTGCATTGAATCGTAGAGATTCCTCATAACACGAGTCATACTTGAGAATTACTAATTGTAAGTAAATACTGCAAAATATTCTTTGTTGGCCTTAGATATCTTAACAGATTGAGAAACCTGTTTTAAAAATACAAAGTCTGCAGCACTTTTTACAATCAGAATAAGTGGGAGTATTTGCCACCACCTGAAATACCAGATTTTTCTGGATGAAAGTTGCAGTAGATTTGTTTCAGTAAAGAATGTTATTTTTTTTTTCTGTATTAATATTTTTTTTCAGAATATCCAGTTTTAGGAATTCTAGATGGCCCAGCACTGCAGACTATCTGAGGTGCAGGATGGATAACAGAAACTGCTCTACCAGATTCAGATTCTTAGCATCTTGATTCTTTCAATACATACATACACACACACTGGTGAGCAAAAGCTTACTAGTGACTCATTTGCATATCTTTGAATTGAATAGTTAACTCATTTGGAAAAATGCATGAAGCGCTCACTCTACCAAACCATGCAAGGTGAATCCACAGGCTCCTGCAGAAACATAGAACATACACACACATACACTTTCTTTCACACATGCATGGTTGCACAAACACAGACACACACAGGTACGTACTAAGCTATTGATGTGTGTGGACCTTTAGCAGCCTGGACATGTATTAGTACCAAGTTTCTGGCCTTAGTAGTTTAGTACCAAGGCCCCTGTATTTTATGGAAGTTTTGTATAAGCCCAGGTGAGATAATCCTTCAGTGTTGTGTGAAAACCCATTGTATAGTAAGTATGAATAACCATAACTCTGGATCAAGTATTTACATGTTCCCTTATCCATAAAGAACAAGGGTGCAAAACCAGGGATGAACATATGTTTCCCCATCCATGCATCCAGGCTGCACTTGAATAAAGTAACAGATGTACTTAACTTCATATGGAGAGTAAGGTGGTTGCAGAGAAACAGTATTCTCTGTGAGACACATCTATCCTGACAGCATGTTCTATTTAAGTTGAAATAAGAGATTGTGATCCTTAAAGTGGGTGTTTCTGCCACTATTGGACTTATGGGTGTATAGAAGGTCTGAAAGGATGGGGTCAGTAGAGGCACTGTATGCAAGGCAGAGGTCTCCCTTTAGCAGCCTATAGAACACTGCGAAGGACGACAGTGCTTTGAGGTGGTCACAGTCGCTTTTGTCATTTAGTCCCTTAATTTTCTTGGTGAGACAACACTGGAGTCACTTGGGTTGAGTCAAATTATATTGAATATATTGACATTGTATTCAACAACTGGCCAAATGAGAGAAGTGTACTGTGAAATTATCAGCTCCATAGTTTTAGATGCCATACCTTTGCTAATAAGCTGCACTATAAAGAAAGACTTCCTAACAATAGTTGACACATGGTAGTAAAAAAACAGCTCATTGTCTACTTATGTTCGCAGCTCCATCAGTATTGGGTCAATTATCAGGGGAATGTTGCTGATGTGATAGTTACAGGGAGACATTTGCTTGCCAAAGGATACAATTATGCACTTTTTTGGCATTTCGATTTAGGCCATGGTTTTGACACCAGTTATTTGTTTGTGACAGGACTTCATGTCTTCTGGAGAGTTTATGATGGCACAGTGTTTACAGTTGTCAGCAAACTTTGTCAGTCATATGCCCTCAGCACTTGCCTTGACTACTGAGAAGTACATGCCAAAAAGGACTGGCCTGAGGACCAAGCAGGGTACTCTGCTAGTGGCATCTCTTTTGATAGAAGTGGATCCACCCAACCTATTTTCTTGGGTTCTATTTGTGTACCAGTTTGCTGTCCATTAAGTTGCATAGCGATTTGTATTTAGTTGGATGAGCTCATTAACCACTCCTGATTGGGGGATGGTGTTGAATGTCTTTGCGAGTTCCAGATACAGTGTGAACATTTTTTTTCCCTCATTAATTGCTTTTGTGACTTTCTTTAAGAATTCATCCAGGTTGAGTAAAACGGATATGCCTCTGACAAAAGCAAACTGGCTCAGGTTGATAGTTTGCATATTGCCTGGTCTTCATTTATTCATTCCAATTATGATTCTTTTCATTGCCTTATAGCCGAGGTTGGTCAGGCTTTATAGGTCTGTAGCTGCCCGGATCAGTTGATGCCCCACCTTTGCGAAGAGGAATGACTGCTGCAGTCCTCCATTCATTTGATTCAAACCCTGTTTAGAGGCTAATATTGAAAAGCCTCTGTAGGGGTTTTGACAGGTCATGTTTCAGGTTGATCAGTAAGCATGCTAACATTCTATCTGGCTCCACAGAAGCAGCATTCTTGGTCTTGGATAGTGCCTTGAGGGCTTGTTCCTGTGAGATTTAAGGAGGATGTGCAGAGCCTGATAAGAGGTCTAAGCAAGGGAGGGGGTTTTTGAAATTAGAGTTAAATTTGTCCACTAGTGGATTAGCTACGTCTTCACACTTGAGTGCATAACATTGTTGACAATTAGAGCAGTGCAATTTTGAACATTATTTCTGACATTTCTGACATAGTTGAAAAGGACTTTTTATTTATCTTTTGTTGACCAGGTTAGTGCACTAGGCTAGTAACCTCTTTTCACGGGAGACCTGTTTTGTGAAGTTCCCCTACTCATCTTCAGCAGGTGCTGTGGAATCTTTTACATCCACCTAAGCTACTAGCTACTCAAGCATATGGGGCCTCAGTTTAACATCTAATCCAACAAACAATACACTCAGGAGTACAGCACCCCCATCTAGCAGGTGTGGACATAGAACCCACAGTCTTCTGCACCAAAGGTGAGTGTGCTACCGCCTACACCACTGACACCGGTTGATTTTACTGTAGAGGCTCTTTATATTATGGCACCACCATAAGGGTTTATTTTTAAAACTGACGTACTTATTTTGGAGGGGGAGAGATGCTTCTATGCAGTTATTTACATGTTTATAGAATTTGATGGTAAAGGATTCTGCATTTTTGCAGGGTCCTCAGGACAAGAGAGGAACATTGAATTTTGCCATGTTATCACTCGGCTGTAATAGATTTGCTTTGTCATAATCTCTGAATAACAGGTTATTAGGGGATGCCTCCAGCTTCAGACTTGTGAATATAACTGATTTATGGCCTGATTTGATTAGGGAGAGTGTTACAACTGGAGGAGAACAGAGGTGTCCTATATTGGTAGGAATCAAATCTGAGATTATGTTTTTCCTTATTGGGGTATGGACTAGCTGGCCCAGTGAGTTTATATTAATAAAGTCCAGAAATCCCTGGGTATACATGTTTGGGTATATAAAATATTCCCAGGTAAAAGAGGAGTAATTGAAGTCTCCTAAGAAAATGGTGTTTGGCTAAATTCAAAGAGTTTCACTATGAGATAGGTAGGGGGTCATGGGCCAAGGGGTCATAAGGGAGTCCTATAGTTGCTTACAATGTGAAATGGGGTTTTGTTAATGGTAAGTTGGGCATGGAGGATTTCCAGGTTATTATCCTGCTTTATGGGTCTGGAGGTGTAGTTCTGTTTTTTGAATATAAAGATACCATCACCTTTAGTGCCTTCATCTAATATGGTGGGTCCAAATGTGTAGTAGGCATTGAAAAGTACAGTTGTGTACACTTACCATAAATGTAGATGTTCGAGTGTATTCACTGTTGCAGTCATCACATTTGAGTTACCTGCTTGCAGTAACCCTCAGTTGGCCTGATTAACAAAGTCTTGGGTCCTGTGTCAGTTGCTGTCCCATCTTCCATGATGTTAGGCAGTCAGGGGTATAAAGCATGCAGCTGACGCCATTACATCAGTTTTTCTTGCCCCAGATTGTCATGTGCCCCCATAATGGGAAGCAATTATATATATAAGGTTACACCTCCAACCAAAAAACTTTAAACATAGGAAGCAAGAATAGAGATATAACCAATAGAAGTCAGGGGGTTGGAAGGAGGGTAACTAGGACTGCAACAGTGAATACACTCGGACATCTACATTTATGGTAAGTGTACACAGCTGTACTATGTTCTTCATGTTTCACTGTTGCAGTCATCGCATTTGGGTAGATTCCCAAAGCTAAGGATGGGAGGAGGAAAATATATAGCATTAGGGCCAGCTATAAGTTCCTGCAAGACTGCAGTGGCAAAGCCAGCTCTGAATTTAGAGAAAACTGGCAAATGGTAATGCTTGGTAAAGGTATGTACAGAACTCCAAGTAGCAGCTTCTAGGATGTCCCTGGTAGGGACACCTCTGAGCAAGGCTGCAGAGGTAGATGCAGCTCTGGTAGAATGTGGTCTAATCCCCTGTGGGGTAGGCTTTCCATGTTGCTTATAGCAGAAATGAATGCAATGGTCTATCCATTTAGAAATGGTTTGCTTTGAAATGGCCTTCCCCTCTGCCCCTGCAGGAAATGCAACCAGCAGTTGTTCAGATTTCCTGAGAGGTTTAATCCTGTCCAAATAAAATCTAAGTTGTCTGTACACATGTAAGGAGTGCAGAATTCTCTCCCCTTTATTCTGTGGATTAGAAAAGAAGGTTGGCAAATGAATGGACTGATTAAGGGCCACACTGGATACCACCTTGGGCAAGGAGGGATTGGTCCTGAGGGACACCCTATCTGCATGAAAAATGATGAAAGGCTCCACTGCCATGAGGGCCTGTAATTCAGACACCCTTCTAGCTGAAGTGAAGGCTAAAAGGAAGGCTGTTTTCCAAGAAAGGAATTTCAACTCTGCATTTGCAGCTGTCTCAAAAGGAGGTAGAGTGAGTTTTTCCAATACAAAGTTAAGGTCCCAGGCTGGAGTAGGGGCTGTCCTGGGTGGTCTTAAGTTTTTGGCCCCTCTGAGGAACTGCTTCAGCAGTGGATGAAAGAAGAGGGGTGGTTCTGTATTATAATGAGCTGAAATGGATGAGGCATGAATTTTGATGGAGGAAAAGGAAAGGCCCTTGTGCAGCATCTCAGTTAAGTATTTAAGAATCTGGGGTAAATTGGGTGCTGCTGTGCCCATCCCCTAAGTTTGGTTCCAGGAACAGAATCTTTTCCATTTTTCAGCACAGGATTTTATAGTACTAGGCTTACGTAGTAATAAAAGAACTGTAGGACACACCACAAGAACTTGATTGCAGACAGATCACGAATTCATCAATTGTAAAACAAACGTACTTTATTCCATAGACATATACAAAATAAGAAAGAGAGAGATGAGCACTTTCGCGTGCTCTATGCACGCTTCTTCAGATCTATCTAAATCATTCCAACCATGCTCTTTAAATATTATGAATCAATTACTTCAATTACATCAATTGATAATTATCCAATTAAATAATTTTAAAGTGCCTCAGTGCTTTTAAACTTAAATTCTACTATTATAAGCATTTACATTTTCAGATCTATGGCTCAGCCATCACTAACTCAAAACCGTGTAAACATACATAATATGTTAATGTATTATACATACAAAAACATAACAAGTAATAACAAATCTATATTATTTATACTTTAAAACATATTATTAAGACAGTTTATAATGTCTACGAGCTAGGGCTTCTGTCTTCATTAGTTTGACATCATGGCCATTTTAAAATTCGTAGTCATTTTAGCAAACCCATGATGTTAAATAAATAAATAGATAGTAGGAACGGATCGTTTCATATAAATAGATCATTCTTATTGTCTCTCTGCACTTCTCTACAGCATATATACATTAAAATAAATCGCAAGATGTTTTCAACCAGACAATATAACCAAGCAGATGACAAATTTGGTCAAAGATGTTAATCATTACATATCCTGCAGTCGTATCCTTCCTTATCATAAACTTTATACAAGCTTCACATAGAAATTTTTTACGTAAGTAAAATTCTTAAAAGCATTCATTAATAACCCTCATCAAGCCTCCTTAGAAATTTTCCTATATTATTGAATTATCTATATATATATATATATGTGTTGATATTCCTATTCATTGTGTGTCCTTGTTGAGATATTATAATAATTATAATATACCCGAGGTGCAATTTGTATCCTCGTCCATGATTTTCTTTAATAATCCATATTCATCTCTTAGAATCATTACTAGAACTTATTCGCAAAATAACATATCTTTCTCATAGATTCAAAGATTCAAAGATATGTTCTAGTGCTATTTATGTATCTACTGTGTGTCTATTAATAACCATCTATACAATCTCCTTTTTGTTCGTGTTCTGCATGAACCACATAAACAAATTCCAAACAAATTGATTGCAAATGTAAGATAAAACTATTCCAAAATCATTGTTATATATCTATTTCATTATGTATAAATAGGAATAAAAATAAAAATAAAAAATAAAAAATAAAAAATAGATAAAAATATAAATATATATATATATAATCCCATCTATTGAATTCTACCTGATGATAATAATAAAAACATCTATTTTATCTTTCATTCTTCAATTAATACATTACTTAAATATATAAATCAATTGATGTATGAATTATTAAATATAAATTATTAAATATTAAATATGAATATCATGAATAAAAAATCTACTCTATAGTACTAATGTAAAGTCTGACATTTCATTATGTCTATAGACATGAGGGCCTGTAATTCAGACACCCTTCTAGCTGAAGTGAAGGCTAAAAGGAAGGCTGTTTTCCAAGAAAGGAATTTCAACTCTGCATTTGCAGCTGTCTCAAAAGGAGGTAGAGTGAGTTTTTCCAATACAAAGTTAAGGTCCCAGGCTGGAGTAGGGGCTGTCCTGGGTGGTCTTAAGTTTTTGGCCCCTCTGAGGAACTGCTTCAGCAGTGGATGAAAGAAGAGGGGTGGTTCTGTGTTGTAATGAGCTGAAATGGATGAGGCATGAATTTTGATGGAGGAAAAGGAAAGGCCCTTGTGCAGCATCTCAGTTAAGTATTTAAGAATCTGGGGTAAATTGGGTGCTGCTGTGCCCATCCCCTAAGTTTGGTTCCAGGAACAGAATCTTTTCCATTTTTCAGCACAGGATTTTATAGTACTAGGCCTCCTTCCTCCAGAATGACATCCAACACTTGCTTACTGAGGGATGGTAACAGAGAGATCAGGTAATTAGCCAGGCTGCTAGGTTCAGGGTTTGAAGCTGTGGGTGCAGAATCTGACCCTCCTGCTGTGACAGCAGGACAGGGGTCTGAGGCAGGTGCCATGGTGCTAGCAGTGACACACTGCACAAATGGGGGTACCAGTGTTGGTGTGGCCAGTCTGGTGCAATCAGTATCGTCCTTGGTTTGTCCTGTTTTATCTTTAGTAGTACTTTGGAGAGGAGAGGCAGAGGGAGAAAGGCATAAACTGTTTTCTTCCAGGTGATGGACAGGGCATCCACTTTCCAAGCTTGTTTGTGGGGAGTCCTTGTGCAGAATATTTTCAATTGGTAGTTCTGGAGGGGAGGCAAAGAGGTCTATATCTGGGCTCCCCCATTTGTTTCTCAACATGTTGAATATTTTTGATTCCAGTTTCCACTTGTGTGGGTCCATGAGATTTCTGCTTAGATCGTCTGCCATTGTGTTTAGTTTTCCTGGCAGGAATTGAGCCTGTAGGTGCACTTGGTAGCTCAAGGCTGTGTTCTGCAGAGAGGGGATGAGTGGGTTCCTCCTGCTTGTTTACATACCACATAACAGTGGTGCTGTCTGTCTTTACCATTAATTGTCCTGGAAGGATGTGGTCCTTGAAGGCTGTTAGAGCATTCTGTACAGCTAACATTTCTTTCTGATTGATGGGCAGGTGCATTTGACTTGGGTTTCATTTGCCCTGAATGCACTTCCCTGCCAAGTGAGCCCCCCATGCATAGTCTGATGCGTCTGTTTTAGGGTTTGGGCAGCAGGGGTAGAGTGAATGGCAGTCCCTTGTTTTGGTGACAGGCATCTGCCCACCAAAGGAACTCTATCTGTAGACAAGGAATGATAGGAAGCATTGCTTCTAGAGCCTGAGAATGTTGACACCATAGGCTTTTTAGATACCACTGTAGTTTCCTCATATGCAGTCTTGCATATGGAATTAGTAGAAGGCAGGAGGCCATGAACCCCAGGGCTTGCAGTGTTTTCCTTGCAGATAGCCGGGTCTTTGTGGCCAGTAGCTTGAAGTAGGCTGTCAAATGAACTTGTTTTTCTGGTGTGAGAAAAGCCATCTGGGAAGTTCTGTTCAAGCTTGCTCCCAGGAATACAATTCGTTGGCAGGCTACAAGATGTGATTTCTTTTTGTTTATAGTGTACCCCAGGGAAGTTAGCAATTTCTGTACAAACGCCAGATGATTCAGTAGTATGTCTGGGTTTTCTGCCTGAATTAGACAATTGTCCAGGTAAGGATATATTTGGATATTTCTTTGCCTGCAAAATGCAATGACTGGAGCTAGGCACTTTGTGAATACCCTGGGCACAGTAAATAAGCCAAAGGGCAGTGCAGAGAACTGATGGTGCATGTTTCCTGCTTTGATGCATAGGTATCTTCTGCAGGATTCCCTTACTGGGATGTGCAGGTAAGCTTCCTTTAAATCCAGTGTTGCCAACCAGGCATCTTTGCCTAGCATAGGAAGCAGTTTGGTGAAGAGTTAGCATCTTGAATTGTGAAATCACCAAAAATGTGTTTAGGATAGAGAGGTCCAGTATAGGACACCAAGAGTTGTCTTTTCTGGGTACCAGGAAAAGTCTAGAGTAGAAACCTTGTCCCTTTTCCTCTTCTGGAACAGTTTGAATAGCCCTGATGCTTAAGAGAGCGAGAATTTGCTTTTGAGCCTCCGCCGACTGATTTGGGGGTAGGTCTAGCCAACCGTTTGGGGTTGGTAAGGAGTGAAAGTGGAATCTGTATCCTTGGGAAACTATATTTAAAACCCATTTGTCCTGGGTAATGAGTTCCCAATTTTTTGCCTGCCAGGCAATCTTTCCCCCTAAAGGAACAGTCAGTTGCACAGGCTTGGAAGGTTTAAAGTTAAGTAATTGAGACAGTTTACCATAGGGGGGAGTCTTACTACTCCCTACTTTTGAAGTGGGAGCCCCCTACTGCTTAGCCCAGTGATTACCTTGGGACTGAAGCCTGGGTGTTCTGCTGGTTCTGGGTTTGGACTGAGAAGACCTGGAAGAGGCAGAAAAGGACCAATTTTTAGAGGGCCAATGCCTACTAAATCTGGGAGGCTGTACTTGCAGGAAATCTTAGTTTGCATAGATTTAGCTTTTTCCTCCATCTTTTTAAGTACTTCTTCTGCTTTGTTGCCAAACAGGCAGCCTTGGTTTAAGGGAGCATCCAGCAATTTAGCTTTAACATGACCTGGCAAAGATTGCTTCTTAAGCCAAGCATGCCTTCTAAGTACAGACCCAGTGACAGCAGCCATGCAAGATGCCTCTAGTGAATCAAAACCACATTGCAAAGTATGTTTTCCAACTTGTTCAGCAGAATGCATTAAATCCTGTAAATCTTTATTTTCAGCACAGTCAGGAATCAACATAAATTTCTGTTTAAGCAATCCAATAATATGCTGCTGATACTTTAACATATGAAACTGGCAGTTTAAGGCCCTGGAATTTCTATCAGAGGGGGTAGGATTTTTGGCAGTAGTAGCCTTAATGCCCTTGGGTCCCTGTGAAATGGTCTCAGGATCTGCAGTAGGATTTTTAAAAAGGAACTTGAGAGAGTCAGGAACCCAGTAATATCTATCAGGTTTTCTGGGAGCAGGAGGCAAAGAGACAGGGGCCAAGCTAGATTCCGAAAGGCATCATCAACAATGTCTAGTACAGGGGGGATAGCTAAAGGCCTGTGTTGGAGCAGGAGTAAGAAATCCCTAAGCCTCTTTTTAGAGTCAGAGTAATCCTGGCTTTCCCAGTGAAAATGCTCCCTAAGAGTATGCAAGGTTTCACCAAAAGAGAAATCCTCTGGAGGGGAAGCAAATGGAATACAGTCCTCTGCATCAGAATCCTTATAGGTAGATAAGGGTAAATCCTGGTCTTCAGAGATAACAGAAATTTCGGAATCCTGATCAGAAGAATCATAAGCAAACTCAGTCCTAGGTCTCTTAGAGGGGGAAGGTTGGATTCCCCTGATTAAAGTAATAAGGTCTTCAGCCATTCTTATCATTTTTTAGGTATAGAGGTCTGGGCATTGGTTTTCTAGGCATGGATCGAGCTTTAGGCCTCAAAGAAGATGGCGTTGGTTTAATATGCAAGTCAGTAGGCCTGAATACACCCTCAAAAGCCGGTGCCTGCCCAGCAGCTCTGGACCCATCCAAGGTAGAGACATCCACAGGTTCCACAGTTGAAGCATCTCGTGGCATACCGGACTCCGAATGGGTCTCAGTAGAGGCCTGCAAATCTAAAGTAGCGGTATCAGGGGCTGTGAAAGACCTCACTGAGTAACGTGAACTGGCAACTAAGTTTAGGAGAAGCATAGTCAACAGCTTTGGACCTATGCAGTCTGTCTCTGTGTTTATCTTTGCGTTTTTTTTGCAATGTCAGTAGTCGGGTGGCTTACCAAAGCCATATCTGGATAACTGTACAGAGTACCAAAAAATTTAGAAGCATAAATATACTGAAGATGAATAGTTCGTTGTTTAAATAAGGCACAAAACTGACAGCGAGGTACGTTGTGGTCAGGGCCTAGGCAAGGCATGCAGTATGAATGAAAATCTTTACGAGGTATTTGCTTTCCACAAGAAATACAATTATTGACTTTTACTGACATCGGTTTAGAGCAAGAAAAAGTTTCCCCAATGGGGTACTTAGCTTAGTTGAAGACTTCGGTTCTGAAACTCGAAAACAAAAATTTCAGGAGTCGGCCGACCGGCACTTGCGAACTGCTTCTGCTTCGGGCACCACATGGCAAGAAAGACTGATGTAATGGCGTCGGCTGCATGCTTTATATACCTGACGTCATGGAAGATGGGACAGCAACTGACACAGGGCCCAAGACTTTGTTAATCAGGCCGACTGAGGGCTACTGCAAGCATATAACCCAAATATGATGACTGCAACAGTGAAACACGAAAAACATCCTTGCACTGATGAGGTGCTGTGAATATTATTGAGCCAGGTCTTCACAGTGATACATATAACGATGCATTCTTGGGTAAAGAGTGCCTGTAGGGAGTATACATTTCTCTTTAGGCTCCTAGCATTAAATAGGAAGACCTTTGTGTTTTCTGAATTTTGTTATGCTATGTTGGCAGCTTTTGTAGACTGACTTTGCCTAAAGAGGGTTCTTTGGGGGTGGATAAGGTTTTGTCAACATACAAAAGCCTTGGGGGGAAGGGCAGGTGCAGGCCATCCCTGGTAAAGCAGTTAGAACTGTCTACCATGTCTTCCCAGGCAAATATACATTGTACCACCTTTGAATGACATCAGAAGCAAAGCCACTTGTTGAAGTTAATTATTTCTTGTTCATATTGTGCCACAGAAGCTGTACTACCCCAGACACAGCCTGCAATGACAGAAGAAGAGGAGCCCACCCTAGAAGTAAAAACAGCACAAGGGAAAATGAAGTCAAGGAAAGCAGCAGGGTCAAACAAGGTCACAGTAGACATGATTAAGATATTAGGTGAGGTTGGGTAGAAGCTAGAGATTAGGAAAAAGTTCAAATGGGCATTTGTATACTTGAAGAAAGCATATGACAAGGTTCCAAGAAAGCTGATTTGGGAAGCACTGTCATGGTTTTAAGTCCCAGAAACACTGGTAGAATTACTGCAGACTACGTACAAGGACCCAATGATACAAGTACTAACAGTGTTTGGACTGACAGAGAGGTTCCCTGTGGGAGTGAATATACATTAGGGTTCAGCTCTGAGCTCACTTCTGTTCATACTATGGATGAGCTGCATTAGCAAACAGGTTCTCAGTGACAAATCAACAGAGCTGCTGTATGCAGATGATGTGGTATTACATGCAGAATCTGATCAAGAACTTCAGCAGATGACAGGGGAATGGAATGCAAAACTAAAGGCATACAAGATGAAAATGAGTACAGACAGAGTTGTAATGGTAGGAAATGGGGGAAATCAGAAGAAAATGACAACTCATATGAAAGGGAACAGGTTAGCAACTTCAAGTGTTTGGGAAGAGGTCAAAGCTAGAATCAAAGGGCTACAACCAACTGGCACAGAGTGTCAGGAGTAGTCTGAGACAGAAGAATGCCAAAGAAGCTGAAAAGCAAGGTGTACAAAACAGTGATGCAATCAATACTACTGTATGGTACAGAAACCTGGGTAGTGAAGGCAGAGCAGATGAGGAAGCTGGAGGTGATCAAGATGAAGAGCTTGGGATGGGTAGTAGGATGCACACTGTAGGACAGAAGACGTTAGGAATCAGAGCAGCAGTACAAGTATCTCCAATTGCAGTGAAGTTCAAAGACGACACATTATAGTGGTTCAGGTGCATGTTCAGGAAAGCAGAAGAGAATCTGGTGAAGATGATGTGGGACAGGCAGAAAGAAGGTAATGGGAAATGAGGGCATCCAGCAAAGAGATGGATGTTTTTGCATGAGAAAAGACCCGTTACATTCAGGCATGACTGTCAAAGAAGGTAGGAGAGTGGCATTGAATCGAGAGGGATGGTGAGAGTTGACAACACTCAGACCCCATGTAGAAAAATGGGAAAAGGAGTTTATGATGATGATGATTCTGGCATTATTATAGGTGTTGGTAAAATGTTGCTCAAAGCTAGGTTCATACCTGCTGCAGACATATTATGAGTTCTCCATCATCTTCACCAGATTCTCTTCTGCTTTCCTGAACATGCACCTGAACCACTATAATGTGTCGTCTTTGAACTTCACTGCAATTGGAGATACTTGTACTGCTGCTCTGATTCCTAATGTCTTCTGTCCTACAGTATGCATCTTACTACCCATCCCAAGCTCTTCATCTTGATCACCTCCAGCTTCCTCATCTGCTCTGCCTTCACTACCCAGGTTTCTGTACCATACAGTAGTATTGATTGCATCACTGTTTTGTACACTTTCAGCTTCTTTGGCATTTTTCTGTCTCAGACTACTCTCTTCATATTGTCCAGGAAGGTAAGCTGCAGGTTGTTTACTCCACATGTACTATGACTGTGTCATACATGCAAGAACTTGAGTGCATGCATTATATGATGAATCCTGGCTCCCAACAGACAGCTGACCGTGACCCTGTCTTTGCATAGCCAGGTGAATGGTGCATCAGTGTGTCTCACAATGGAATCTATTATGACTAGGATTTTGGTTGTGCGAAAGTTTGCCTTATGGACTTATGAGTTGAGACATCATGAGACATAGGTGCATGCTTCGTGATGGATGCTGACTGAGTTGTGGGGTTTTGAGGTTGCTCAGGCTATTTGTTGCTATATTTTTCTTCTGGGAGGCCTATGGCAGTCAGGTATATTGTGTTTAAAAGTCTCAGCATATGTGGGTCTGTACTGTGTGTGGTAGGTGAGGTATGACGTGCGTTTCTGACATGTTTCGCATTAATAGTGTCTGTATGTGACAGCCTTGCTTCTAGTTATACTGTGTAACTACATTTCTCACACACTGTATTAGTTTGCATAAGAATTAGGTGGTTGTCAGCATACATGAGGCAATTACTATATTATCTCAGGATACCCATTTCCACTAATCTGGCTACAGAGATAGCAACAAAGTGCATACCTATGGTTCCAGATGCTTACTGTGTGATCTACAAAGGGGAGGGGTACAGGAGGGGTTTACAACTAACTTGCTTGGGTTCTATATTGGTAAAGTATGCAAACTAAGTCTAAACTCATGTGGTTGTGCTCCTCTACATGAAAACAAGTTACACATCACACACCTAAATATTGAAGACATTTTACTGGTTATTTTTATTGGTAAAATTGAGATTCTAAGTACCTTCATCTATACAGGGTGCTGTCAATTGTTACTGCATTATAAGCAGTGCTGCAGATATGCCACAACTTTATACAGGCAGAGAAAATAAGCAAACAAAGAAAGCAAATTAGCCCTCTGACCAATCACAACAACACACTCAGATTTTTCAGTGAATTTTAAGCACAGAAGAGACTAGGCTACCCTTTACTCCCCCCTAGAGTGCATAATCTCAATAAATAAAACTGTAAAATATCAAATGTAGTTTAAAATATCAAGAGCAAGTGTAAAGCAGCAAAGTAAAGTACTTTTCTGGTTTGGATGAGGCTGGAAATCAGCAAAAACACTTATTTCAAATGGTGTGGTTGTCAAGCATTGTTGAGCTCTGTGTAAATGAGCAAAGCACCATGCAAACTCAACAGCTTTATACAGTCAGAACAAATCAACAAACAAAGGAAAAACTAGCCCTCTGGCCAATCATAACAGCACACTCTTAGGTTTCTTCAGTGAAATGTAGACACAGAAGAGACCAGACAAATGAACCATTACTATGTAATGAAACCAAAGTTGGGAACACACTGAAAATGCTATGGAAAGTCACAGCATACAGACACCAATTTCTTTTAGCACTTTCGTTCTATTTATTAACTAGAACTTCATCAGAAAGCATTTGCAACAACCACACTCCATCTTATTTAAAAAGCATGGCAAAAAATCACATGACATATCCCTCCAATGGAAATCTAGAAAATCAGCAATCTAATTAGACATATCTCTATAAATTTGACTAATAAATATCATATAACACATTTTTGCATCACTAAACACTACAAATAAGAAAACAAATATTGTGATTTATAAAAATATATAAATTATATAATTTGTAAAAAAAACCACAATGTTAATGCTTTCATTAAAACCTGGTGTGTGATCAGCAACCAGGTCTATTTGCCAATAAGATTCTCTGCATTCCAAAAAAGTTTTATAATCTCCACTAACATCATCATTGGGCACCTTTATCCAGAACAAAAAAGGGTAACTTTTTAAAATCAACACATACGGTTGCATGCTTGGCTAAAGCATTAGACAAATTGTTCTTTTTAACTGCTAAACAGTGTTCATATAGCCTTCTTTTAAGGCACCTAATGGTTTTCCCTGTGACGACCGTGCTGTAGCCCAGCAATCAAGGAGCCTTGATCCTCACCACTAACACCAGGGAGGTCATCTCATAGAAGAGGAAAGGACAACAAATACACACAGTAAAGTACAATTTCCCTTAAGTGCATAGAGAGATCACAGTCAGTCTGGGCCTGGTTGCTCCCTTGCTCACAAAGTCCCCAATAAGACTCCCCACTGGCACAGCTACAGGGTCCAGGTCTCAGCCTAACTGGGCAAGCTAAAACCTCCAGTACCCTCTCTGTCCAACCAGAGCTTTGTGTCCCTGCCAAGTAGCTGACACAACACACACACACACGCACACTTTGAGATAAGTATTTATGCAACTTCACAGACACTCCTAGGAAAGGCTGACACGTATTTTCCATCTGTGCCCCTTTACCCAGACTATACGGTAGTAATTACTGCCACCACCCAGATAATATCAGCTACTAAAAGGCCCTTAAAAGGGTGTCCAACTATTACTGTGCAGTATTAACATCCAACGGTAATGTGACTATTCAGTCTAAGGCTTATCAGAAGGGCTTAGACAGTAAACTCTATAAATATATAATGTACTCTAAGGCATACTTTATCTCTACAAAAAACAGCCACAGGAAGAAGGTTTTAAAAATATTTAATAATAAATAATTAAAACACAAGACAAAACTACTACACCACAGAGATATCTAAGAGTTCACAGATCACACAGAAACTAAAATAATACAATGGGGCAGGTCTGATTTACACAGAAAAATACTTAATCTAACTTTCTAATCTTTAGCTAATCTTACAGAAAACACAGTGCTACAATCCTACATACTTACATAAAGAGCATAAGCAGTGCTAAGTTAGATGTCCAAAAGTCAAAATACTATCAGTCTCTTGTTCAAAATGGTTTATAAAACATCACTAACAAACATGTCTCTGGGTCCTCCCCAGATTACATCATTTTGACACTTAGGTTTTCCCAGTATTTATATTGCATCATCTTAACACCTGCTCTGAGTTCCCAGGCTAATAGAAACTGCATTATTTAGCAAGCTAACACCTGCACAGGAGAATACAACACTAAAAGGCATTTCACATATACACTCTAGCAATTAGTCCTTAGTTAACACAATAGACAGAATGTCTTCAGCCAGCCTGACCGGAACCAACTTTAGAGATCAAAGAATGTCATAAAATCATTTCAATTTCAAAAGACACATTTGAAAGGCTTGACTTAGTTTTTCTTTACAGCAAGGGGGCAATGCTGTAACAATCTTGAAGTTCACATTTTACAGTGTTTTTCTTTCATTTAAAAACACACGCCTGTATTTTACATTTATTTATACAAATGATAGAATTATGTATTAAATTTTATTTGACTAGGCTGGCAGCCTTCGCCTGCCTCTCCCCAATCGTCACATCTCTTCCCCCCAGGGAACACAAGCAAGCTTTTCAAGTGCCCCTTGAGAAACGTCACTTGATAGTGTCAGGTCTATCTGGGTGTACCTCATGCCATTCCCTGTCTTGAGATCCCATCTGCATTGGCATTGCTATTCTCACTGCAGTGCTGCACTGACATATATGCTTGCAACCCCAAACTCCATCTTAGCAACTTGGCATTTTGCTGACTGGCTGTGTTTAACCATGTTAGAGGGTTGTGATCCGTCATCATAATGAATTTTCTTCCATACAGATAAGACTGAAGTTTTTGTAGTGCCCACACTATGGCTAGACATTCCTTTTTTACCGCTGCATAGCATTCCTCCCTCGGTTGGAACCTACGACTGAGATAAATCACTGGGTACTCTTCTCCCTCTGAAGAACTCTGGCTAAGTACAGCCCCCACCCCATAGTTTGAAGCATCCACCTGCACAACAAAGTCTTTGCTGTAGTCTGGACTGGTTAACACAGGGGGTCCTCCCAAAGCTTCCTTAAGCTTCTGAGATGCCTACTCACATTCTGGGGTCCACACTACCTTATCTAGCCTGTTCTTCCTTGTCAGGTCTGTGAGGGGAGCAGGTATGGTACTATAATTGGGAACGAATGTTCTGTAGTACCCTGCTGTCCCCAAGAATGCCCTCACCTGCTTTTTGGTAACAGGTGCAAGCCATGCCTGAATAGCTTCCACTTTGGCAGGTTTTGGCCTTATCTTACCACTCCCCACTTTATGTCCTAGGTAGGAGACCTCTGCCATACCCACCTGACATTTGCTCGGCTTAATGGTCAACCCTGCCCTCTGTAGTCTGTCCAGCACCTTCCTGACATGCTGAAGGTGCTCTTGCCAGGAATGGCTGTAGATAGCAATATCATCCATGTAAGCAAGGGCAAACCTTCCTGCTAAGATATGATCTACCAGCCTCTGGAAAGTTGCTGGGGCATTCTTCATCCCAAAGTGCATCTTTGTGAACTCATACAAGCCAAAATGAGTCGCAAAGGCTGACTTCTCTCTAGCACTGAGAGTCAAGGGCAACTGCCAGTAACCCTTGGTAAGATCAATGGTTGTAAGATACTTAGACCAACCCAGCTGCTCTAGGGCCTCATCTGTCCTAGGCATGGGGTAAGCATCTGACTCTGTGTGACTATTTAATTTCATGTAATCCACACAGAACCTGGTGCTGCCATCCTTCTTTGGCACCAACACTACTGGTGAGGCCCAGGGACTGTTGGACTCTTGAATCACCCCTAGTTACATCTCCTGTACCTCCTCCCTCAGAGTCTGTTTGACTCTCTCAGGCACACTATAAGGGGCCTGCCTGATAGGCCTTTGGGGTCCTGTATCCACCTTGTGCTGCATCAGGTGGGTGCTTCCTGGTTTTCCACTGAACATGCCCCCAAACTCCCGCAACACTGCTCGGATTTCTCGAACCTGGGTAGGAGATAGCTGCTGGGACATTGCTACCCCTTCCACCGAGGTGTAAGCTAGAGCCTCACTGAGGAGATCAGTCCCCAGATCTCCCTCAGACTCCTCCTGCAATCCACTGCAAATGCTCAGCACAAGGGCCTCCCTATCATGGTAAGATTTCATCATCGAAAAAACGGAACTTCGACAAACTAAACCAGAAAAAATTGGCGTTTCTGAAAGCGCTCACAACATTAAATATTTTTAGTTTTTAGCTTTTGCTTATTTTGCCATTTTAAGATTTCATCATGTTAACATGGTACAATTTGTGCCCCTACCATCTGCCTAGCACTTCAACCATGTAGTAAACATCACATACCTTTCTTACCACCTTGTAGGGTCCCTCCCAAGCTGCTTGCAACTTGTTGTGTCTGACAGGAATGAGAACCATTACCTGCTGCCCTACAGCATACTCTCTAGCTTGAGCATTCCTGTCATACCACACCTTTTTCTGTTGTTGGGCTTCTGCCAGGTTCTCCTGGGCCAGGCCAGGCCAATGAGTTCCCTGAGCCACGCCCTGAGGTTCAGGACATATGCCACAACAGACTCCTTGTGACTCTCACACTCACATTCCCACTCATCTCAAATTAAATCTAGAGGTCCCCTCACATTATGCCCATACAGTAACTGAAAGGGTGAAAAACCTGTGGATTCCTGGGGAACCTCTCTGTAAGCAAACAGCAGATGGGGCAAATATTTGTCCCACTCCCTCTTAAACTGATCTGCAAATGCCCGTAGCATGGACTTGATTGTAGAGTTTAACCTCTCAACAAGACCATTAGTCTGGGGATGGTCTTCATGTGCTTCACCCCACAGGCCTTCCACAGACAAGCCAGCAGGTCTGACATAAAATTGGCACCTCTGTCAGACAGTATTTCCTTTGGGAAATCTACCCTGCTGAAAATCTCTAGGAAAGCATTTGCCACCTTCTCGGCCTCAATGTAGGACAAAGCCACCGCCTCAGGGTATCATGTAGCATAATCTACGATCACTAGGATATACTTTTTCCCTGTGGAAATTGGGGTACTCAGAGGACCCACAATATCCATAGCTACCCTCTGAAATGGCTCCTCAATCACAGGCAAAAGGCATCAAAGGAGCTCTCACCTTGTCTCCTGCCTTGCCTACCTTTTGACACTGCTCACGGGTCCTGCAGTACCCTGCTACATCTCTGGAAATTCCAGGCCAATAGACGTTTTGCATAACACGCCTCTTTGTAAGTTTTATGCCCATATGACCTGCAAAGGGAATATCATGGGCTACAGCTAAAAGCACCAGATGGTAAGCTCTAGGCACTACCAACTGCTGCCCTAGCTCAGATTCTAGCCCTCCCTCAGGTGTCCACTCTCTGTACAGTAACCCTTTGGTTCCAGTATATAGATTCCCCCTTCCCTTGAGAATCAGGTGCCTCCCTAGCTACCTACCTCAGGCCCTGCAATGTAGAGTCTGAGAGCTTAACATGTCTCAAGTCTCTCCTTGTAACCCTTCCCAGCTCCCCTTCCACAGGAAGTCTGGCATCCTCTGACAGTGGTGCCTCACTGTCAGCCTGGGTACTACTACTCACCTCTACCTTTGCAGTTACCCTGTCCAAGGGAACATCAGTACCCACAAGCAGCTGTGGCTCACATTCAGTCACACTGCTACAGCATAGCTCACCCCCTGAAGTAACCACCTCAGCAGTCCTGGCTGAAAGTATGCAGTCTGTCTGGGTCTCCCCTAGGGTACCAGACCCACATGCTTGTCTCTTAGCCTCACTGCTTTTAACTGCATAAGTACATGGTACTGCCTCATCCAAATCCTACCCTCCCAGGACATCTGCAGGATGGTAGTTCCATACCCCTGTTGTCTCAAGACAACCTACTACTGGCATTTTGTCTTTACCACTTACTGGCTCCCTCACCTTTGGTTCCCCACCTTGCCTCCATGGACACCTGTATGCCACATGGCCCCGCTGGTTGCATTCAAAACATTTAACCCTAGCTCCTGGACGTGTACCTGGACTAGTGGCTTCCCCTGCTACTGGCAGATTCTGTTGGGGCAGTCTGTGCTGCCCACCATGGGTTCCTTTAGTCCCATGAGCAGTACTGGGGGTCCCTTTCCTGTGCAGGGCTGCCCTGCTTGCTAGGTATAGGTCTCCCTTCTTCCCCAACTCCTCTGAAGTAGCACACTATCAGCTAACCAGATCCTCATGTCCTCAGGCAAAGTGCTAAGGGCTTGTTCCCTTACCAAAAGGTCTGCCAGCCCTTCAAAAGTGGTGACCTGACATCCACTCACCCAGCTATGAAAATAAGTGCTCAGTTCAACAACATATTCAGATACATTTTCATCTGCCTTGCGTCTATGCTCACAAAACTTTTTCCTATACATTTCAGGTGTTAGCTTACAACATTCTAACAAATGTCTTTTTACAGCAGGATAATCAAAACAGTCAGTGTCATGCATTTTTGCTAAAGAAGTTACAGCTTTACCATGGAGTAAGGGGGTCAGGAACTGTACCCAGAGCCTTTGGTCAACTTCATACTGTTTACATACCCGCTCAAACATATAAATGAAGCTATCAAAATTATCCCCCTCTTTAAACTGTGGAAGAAATTTACTGACCTTTCGTGCTTCTGGGGTCCAGTTACTCCCTTCCCCATTACCTCCATGACTCTGGCGAAGAGTCAGCATTTCCCTCTCATGCCTCCTCTGCTGTTCATTTTCTTCAGCTTCTAGGCTCCTCATTCTCTCGGCTGCTTCTAGTTCTATACGCCTGGTCTCCAACTCAAGTCTCTTTAGCTCCAGCTGGATTTTTAAGTCCACTGCAGAAAGGTTGAGCTGTCCATTCTCTGAGGATATTGTATCTCCACTGTCAGTCTGATTGTCCTCCAGGCTGCTGTTTTCTGATGCAGCTGTAAACAAGAGTGCAATCAGGTCTGCTTTAGTCAGATTTCCATGCACCAGTCCCCTAGCCTGGCACATCTCCGCCAGCTGGCTCCTTGTCAGCTCTCCATACTCTTCTGCTGACATGCTGCCTGCTCACCTTGACTAACACTAAGCTAACAAAAGAAATAAAACCATTGTGATCTGAACTCTTGAGTATACACTGCGTGGCTGTTTTAGAGTACAAAACACTTTTAGAGATCACTGTATATAAGCTACATGAATTTGCTCTACCCACATCACTGCAAGCCAATTAGTATGTGAAGATCCCACCACTGCCAAACACTTGTGACGACCGTGCCCTGGCCCAGCAATCTAGGAGCCTCAATTCTCACCACTCACACCAGAGAGGTTGTCTCATAGAAGAGGAAAAGATAACTAATACACACAGTAAAGTAAAATTTCCCTTAAGTGCACACAGAGATCATAGTCAGTTTGGGGCTGGTTGCTTCCTTGCTCACCAGGTCCCCAGTAAGACTCCCCGCTGGCACAGCTATAAGGTCCAGGTCTCAGCCTAACTGAGCAAGCTAAAACCTCCAGTACTGTCTCTGTCTAACCAGTGCTTCATGTCCCTGCCAAGTAGCTGACACAACACACACACACTTTGAGATAAGTATTTATACAACTTCACAGACACTCCTGGGAAAGGCTGATACAGATTCTCCAACTGTGCCCCTTTACCCAGACTATACAGTAGTAATTTCTGCCACCACCAGATAACAATTATCAGCTACCCAAAGGCCTTTGAAAGGTTGTCCAATTATTACTGTGCAATATTAATATCCAATGGTAATGTGACTATTCAGTCTAAGGCTTATCGGAAGGGCTTAGACAGTAAACTCTATAAATATATAATGTACTCTAAAGCATAATTTGTCTCTAGAAAACCAGCCACAGGTAGAAGGTTTTAAAAATATTTAATAATAAATAATTAAAACACAAGACAAAACTACTACACCACAGAGATATCTAAGAGATCATAGATCACACAGAAACTTGAAATAATACAGTACGGCGGGTTTGATTTACACAGAAAAATACTCAATCTAACTTTCTAATCTTTGGCTAATCTTAGAGAAAACACAGTGCTACAATCCTACTTACTTACATAAAGAGCATAAGCAGTGCTGGGTTAGATGTCCAAAGTCAAAATGCTATTAGTCTCGTTAGAAATAGTTTACAAAACATCACTAACAAACATGTCTCTGGGTCCTCCCCAGATTACATCATTTTTGACACTTAGGTTTTCCCAGTATTCATACTGTATCATCTTGACACCTGCTCTGAGTTCCCAGGCTAATAGAAACGGTATTATTTAGCAAGCTAACACCTGCACTGGAGAATACAACACTAAAATGCATTTCACATATACTCGATTTTGGAATATAATGCTCTGAACAGTAATACTAAAAACATTTTTTTAAGAGAATGGGAGAGATTTGTTTCCCTTTCTGATTTGGAGAATATTTCCAAATTTCCTTATAAAGTAGTATACAAAAACTCACAGTGCATAGAAAACATTTTGGAAAATAAAAATGGTAAGCCTTATTCTAATAGGAAAAGGCTGGGCACACATAAATGTGGACATTTTACTCAATGTGCATATATTATGAACACAGATAGGTTTTACTTGGAGAGTAGAAAAAAATGTATATATAGTACTGATTACTATAATTGTGAAACAAAAGGAATAGTGTATTTAGCCATCTGCCTAGTTTGTAATTCCTTCTATGTCAGGAAAACCAAAAGAATGCTAAAAAAAAGGATTTACGAACACATTTATGATATGGCAGTTGGCAAGGAAACCAGTGCATTGTTTAAACATTCAAAGTTATGTATAAAACCTAAATTTTCTTTTCTTGTATTGGAACAAGTTAGAAATTATATTAGGGGAGGCCCATGGGAAGAGAAGATAGAATTCAGAGAATTGTAGTGGCAAGTGACCCTGGAAGCTGGAAGTTCTCCTGGGCTTAATGATTATGTTTCACTATTACCACTATTGAAATTAAGGTCTGCTAAACTTTGAATGGTTTTGAATGTAATAAAATGTTTAGCCAGGAGATGGCATTGTTCCCCTTATTTTACATACTTCACAATATGATAAGAAATGAATAGTGATAGTTTAAAAAACTAATTTTTATCATACATAGGTTTTAAATAAAATGGATGTTTACATAAATATTTATTATTTTAACAAATATTTATTAAAGTCCTAATAGTTTAAAGGGAAACACAAATAATAAGGGGAATGTTTTATACTAAGGTTTAATAGATTGTTGTTTTAAACACAAAAATCATTGGTTCTTTCAAATGCATTTACTTCAATTTCATTGGTGTTTTACTGATTAATTTCAATATATATAATTAATTGAATCATACACTGGTCATCTGATGAAGTCTTTACTATTGGGACGAAAACACGAATGTAAAGAGTGAAGGCGTTTATGTTTTATTAGCTGCTTTGTGATGTCTTATCGGCTGTGCTGTGTGGATTAAATAAACGTATTTTTATATACCTCATTTCAGTTCAGCTCTGGTTACAGCACTCTTGTTTTTGATTTCACATATACACTCTAGCAATTAGTCCTTAGTTAACACAATAGATGGAATGTCTTCAGCCAGCCTGACCGGAACCAACTTTAAAGATCAAAGAATATCATAAAATCATTTCAATTTCAAAAGACACATTTGAAAGGCTTGACTTATTTTTTCTTTACAGCAAGGGGGCAATGTTGTAACAATCTTGAAGTTCACATTTTACAGTGTTTTTCTTTCATTTAAAAACACACACCTGTATTTTACATTTATTTATACAAATGATAGAATTATGTATTAAATTCTATTTGGCTAGGGTGGCAGCCTTCGCCTGTCTCTCCCCAATCGTCACATTCCCAATATATAAAAACTGTGGCAGGTGTTGCATAATGCCACATAAATAACATTGACACTGTTAAAAGAATAACTGTCTTTAGCCCAAACAGTTCTATTACAACGTTTGAATACCACCGAAGAACAGCTGGAAATATATCTACATTGTTTGCACCTCCTACAAGAGAACATACCTAAAATATCTGGTAAACCATTTTTAAGTCTGACTACAGATGTATTTTCTAACATAGACTTAATATTGGATATTTTCTTATAAGTAAACCTCAGTCTCACCCCATGATGTTAATAAGATCTCGATTTCCCAAAAAAATTTTCCATTTGTCTACAATAATGTCTCTAATAACCCACATTTCTTGACAATGGGTAAGGGAAAATCTAGTGTAAAAGGTACTGTATCTGTGTTCTTATTTTTTAAAAAAAGCATTTGCTGAATTACCTTCTATCCTTACAATTGGACCAGTTATGTTATTACGTAACCTAATGACTTCCTTCTCTATACCTATAAGCCACAAGGTATCATAACCTCTGCATTCAAAAAAAACTTCTAAGCCTGGCCATTTCCTGGACAAATACATCATTATCCATGGTCAAATGACTCAACCAAATGAGCTGTCTTTTAATAACACCTTTTTTCATGCGAGTTGGATGTAAGTTAACCCTATGTAGATACTGATTGACAAAAGTAGATTTTCTGTAAATACTACTACAGAAAGTGCATTTTTCTGTTTGTCAAAAAGCAAATTTATATCTAGAAAATTGAGACTTTCACCAAACCCACTAACACTAAATTTAAGGAAGTTTGTTGTCTTATTTAAGTCATTAACCATGGAAATAAATGCCTCATAATTCCCTGTCCATAACAAAAATAAATCATCTATGTAACAATGATAAGCATAGATCTCGTTGTGCACTTTAGTGTGACTAGCTAAATACTTAATTTCCCACATGGCCATGACTAGATTGGCAAAGGCAGGCACTACCCTCGCCCCCACTGCCACTTCTGAAGTTTGTTTGAAAAACTGATTATTGAACTTAAAGAAACTGTTGTCTAAAACCAGTTCCATTAGACAATATATTGTATTAATCCTGTTGGTATCAAGATTTGTGTTGCAACTAAAATATTCTCTTAAATAGTCCAACCCTACCTCTTGATTGATACAAGTATATAAATAAATCACATCTAAGGAGGCAAAATGAAAATGTTCTTGTGGTGGAACCAAATCTTTCAAAATTTCAAGCAAGTGCCATGAGTCATGTAAATAATATTTAGAAACTTGAACTATAGGACTCAATACATGGTCTAACCATAAGGAAATAGGTTCTGTTTTGGACCACTTGGCAGATATAATAGGCTTAAATGGTGGATTGACTTGATTTTTGTGCACTTTAGGTATTCCAAGGAATACTGTCATTCTTGGCTGTTCTACCTGTAAAAAATCATAAGTTTCATGATCTATACTACCTTGACAAAACATGTCAAATAGTGTCTTAACTAGTTTCAAAAAACTTCTGTGTATTAATTCAGTATCTACTATTTTATAACTATCACTATGCAACATATTTTTGATGACTTGAATACAATCACTAGTGTTTATCACAACAATCATGCCACCCTTGTCAGCCCTCATGACTCTTAGTTTTCTGTTGTTAACCAATGTACACAGTGCTTTATATTTAGCCTGACTGAGGTTTTGTATATGTATATCATGTTTCACCTTATATCTAAAGTATCTTTCACATAAATCATTAAAAACCTGAAAGGTACTGTGCAAAGGTGGATTAAACATGCTGCTACTTTTAGGCTTATTAATATGTTTCTTTAACAATGTCATGCATAATTTACCTTAAATTCAATTTCCTCAAAGTTTAAAATCAATAATCAATTTAGTCACATTGACAGAACGATTTGGAATATAAAGGAAAAACCTAGTTTCAAAGCTGAAATAACATCATCGAATAAAGTCTCATTCAACAAATTCAATACATCAAGTCCCCGATCTGAATTTACATTTGAATTCAAAACTTCTTCCTGTTGCTCTTCCCTTTCCCTTTGGATTGGGTCTGATTTGACCAATTGGGTGTCCATTTGTTCCCGGACAGGTCCATCAAAAAAGGACCAGAATTGTGAGAAATGTCAGAAGAAGATGCAATGGCTACATAAGTAGGATTAGAACATGTATTTGTAACTGTAGTTCCATTTGAATCGATAGAACAAGGAACTGCCAGGTTCACCTGTTGTAGTCATAGTGTTGTTAGAAATGCAACCATTTATGGTCATTCCACTGTTCTCGATGTTATTAGTAATACAATTAACATTACCGTTGTGCACTGCATAAACACTATTAGTTGCATAAGCTGACATGTCTCTCTAAGTTCCTTTGTTTCCTCGAAATAATAGATGCTCTATATCTATCAGCTTTGGCACCAATGCCACAGTATAACTGATTAAACAAAGAAAAATAGGAGTACAACTTAATTTTTGAATCCATTTCACACATAGCTGTCTTAGCAATTTGCAACTCTCCTTGGTAATGTTTAATAAGTATTTGCATCATGCTAATGCCCATGTTATTAAATAGGCAAGTTAACTGTTGATAAAGTGGGTCCCTATGTTCAACACAATTAGGGAACCTGGATACTCACAAAGCTTGCGGCACACACTGCTGTATGACACATTCCTGTAGATACAATCTCTCTATTTCTAACAAAATGTACTTAATAGTGCTTTTTTCTAACTCATAGACATCTTTTCTACAGTTAGTAATATCCAAAGTATTGTTGCATTACCAGCTACACTTACTGTGGAATGAGTAATTGAGCCGCCAATATCCAAAAACAGGTTATCCATTCCTTTGAAAACATGATCCAAAATTCTGTTTATTGTAATAGGGCCTGGCTACCTCGTTCCTTCCAGACTGATATTTCTATTAGAGCCACCCAAATTCTGACGAACATGGCCAGAATCACAACCTTGATTTTGCCAAAGGCCTTGATGATTGGAAAGTCCTTCACAGATTGCACCTGTAATAACTGAAGATAACTGCTCAGTAAAATGCAGTAAATTATCCGGAACAGAGTGGGTTGTGAGATTAAGTAATGGGTCCTGTGAACAGTCTTCTGCAGCCATTCCCAAAGCAAGAACACCAAACACACGAGCCAAAACTATGTAATGAAACCAAGGTTGTGACCACACTGAAAATGCTAGGGAAAGTTACAGCAAACACAGACACCAATTTCATTTAGGGCTTTCATTCTATTTATGAACTAGAACTCCGTCAAAAAAACATTTGCAACAACCACACTCCATCTTATTTAAAAAGCATGCCAAAAACTCACATGACATATTCCTCCAATGGAAATCTAGAAAATCAACTTAAATCTAATTAAAGACATACTTCTATAAATTTGACTAAAAAATATCATATACATTTCTGCATCCCTAAATACTTCAAATAAGAAAACAAATAGTGATTATTTATAAAAATACATAAATTATATAATTTGTAAAAAACACTTAATGTTAATGCTTTCATTTAAACCTGGTGTGTGATCAGCAACCAGGTCTATTGCCAATAAGATTCTCTGCATTCCAACAAAGTTTTATAATCTCCACCAAAATCATCATTAGGCACCTTGTCCAGACCAAAAAAGGAAAACTTTTTAAAATCAACACATAGTCCGCGGTGGTGGTGCTGCGGTAGCGTTGCCACCTCACAGTAAGACGCTGTCCGGTTCGATTCTCAGCTACAGTGTCTTCTGCGTAGAGACATGCGTGAATGGGTGTACCTTCGTTGAAGGTTGTGCGTCAGGCCTGGCAAGCCGGTACATAAAAATCAACTGCCAATCATTAGCGGACCAGAGTATAGCTGTGGCGTCCCCTAACCGGGAAAAGCCGAAAGACACAAACTGTTTGCATGCTTGTCTAAAGCATTAGATAACTCTTTCTTTTTAACTGCCAGTGTTCATATATCCTCCTTTTAAGGCACCTAATGGTTTTCCCAATATAAAAACTGGGACAGGAGTTGCATAATGCAACATAAACAACATTGACACTGTTAATTGTCTTTAGCCCAAACAGTTTTATTGCAATGTTTGAATGCCATCAAAGAAGAATTGGAAATATATCTACATTATTTGCACCTCCCACAAAGGAACATACCTAAAATATTTGATTAACCATTTTTAAGTCTGACCGCAGATGTATTTTCAAATATAGACTTAATATTGAATATTTTCTAATAAGTAAACCTCAGTCTCACCCCATGATGTTAATAAGATCTCGATTACCCAATAAAATTTTCCAATTGTCTACAATAATGTCTCTAATTACCCACATTTCATTAACAATGGGTAAATGATATAATTTATATATTTTTATAAATAATCACAATATTTGTTTTCTTATTTGAAGTATTTAGTGATGCAAAAATGTGTTGTACGATATTTTTTATTAGTCAAATTTATAGAAATAGGTCTTTAGAGTAAGTTGATTTCTTAGCTTTCCATTGGAGGGATATGTCATATGATTTTTTTGGTGTGCTTTTTAAATAAGATGTAATGTGGTTGTTGTGAATGTTTTCTGATAAAGGTCTAGTTAATAAATAGAATGAAAGTGTTAAATGAAATTGGTGTCCGTGTTTGCTGTCACTTTCCCTAGAATTTTCAGTGCGTTCACAGAAGAGACTAGGCTACACTCTACTCCCACTGAAGTGCAGACCAAACTTTTCAAATTTTAGATTACTTAAATAAGCTAAAAAATGCAGAACCTTGACAAATAACACTGTAAATTATCAATAGCACTTTAAAATATCAAGAACAAGTGCAATGCAGCAAATTAAAATACTTAGCTGGTTTGAATGAGGCAGGAAATCAACTTTAAATGGCATGGTCACCAGGCATTGCTGAACTCTGTGCTAATGAGCCAGTCTTGCAATAGTTAGCACTAACAGCCATGCTCCTGTCACAGGTGACAATGGGTGTACACTGTAAAAAGACGCTGTATATTCCCTTCCTTTCACTACTGAAATACCACAGTGCAGCTCGTCTACGAATCACTCTACAGTGCTATTTCAATAACAATAATTCTATGAACCTACTAATCTATGAACCAATATAGGACTCCAGGGAAAAGCACATGGCTAATTTACATTTGCTGTTCACCCAGGGCTGCTACATTTTCATGTAGCAACATACAGCATGACTGCTGTAACAATACTTTCTAGGGCCTTCACACCACTGTAGCACTACAGTAGTCTCTGAATTGTTCCTAAATCCAGACAATACTTTAGAACATAATGTACTTCTGATCTTACTAGAAAATACCCATCATTTAGATCAGTACCAGTTGATACCCTTCGTTCCTTTATGGCATCCACATACATCAATCATCTATGCTGTCCCCGCATTGTTTAAAAGAAAAAAATCTGGAGGCCCTTCAGTCCTCTACTTTGTCTGGTAAATGCTGGGGACCATGCAGAGATTCAGCACAACATAGTGTGGATGCTCTATGCAGCCAACTAAAATATTTTCTCCCATGAATGTCTTGAAACTAAATACCAAATGAGGGATCATCACTTGTAACAATGAGTGTACACACACACACACACACACACACACACACACACACACACACACACACACACACACACACACACACACACACACACACACACACACACCAAAAATCCAGAAGAGTGAATCGCAAACATTGCTCTTCTCTTTTAAACTTTTTTTTGCAGGAAGGCAAATCCCTCTCCACCCCCCCTCCCCAAAGTTATATATACTAACTACCAACTTCAAGATCACCATACCTCAGAGAAAAGGGAATATTCTGTGAAACTGCAATCTCTAATGTGGTATATGCAAGTCTATTGTTTTGGTGATTTAATCTCCATATTAGATGACTTGATCATGTGGGTCTCAACATTTCAAAAGTGAACCCCGAGGAGTTCAGCCAAAAAGGTGAAGAAATGTCAGAGATCACAAATGCATTTCAAATCTTTTTTTCAAGACAAGGAATTACAGTTAAAAAAACAAAAAACAAAATGAATCTATATGCAGTCTTATAAAAGTAAACATCTTTAAAACTTCAGGAATACTACTTTGTACTGCCCTAGGGTTCACATTTTCACTGATGTCACATGTGTGTGATACAAACGACGACACATCCAGGATACCTCATCTCTTAACTCAGTACTTCACATGGAGGACATCAGTGTACTGGTACTACGGTAGGGAGTCATGGTGCTAGCTTGTAATGCTGGTGACCTGGTGTGACAGAGAAAAAATAAATAGCTCTAGCTATCTTAACATTCCTTTGGATTTTACCCACTCCTACAAAAAAGTACCCTCCAGTGGATTCAAAAGGAACACAAAGTTAACATTGTATGCACATTTTGACGTTTGTATTCTTGGGTGATGACCCACAACCAGCCAGCTGACGAGAGGTCACAAGGACAGAGAAGATGAAACTGACAGATAAAGGCTAAAGAAATAGTGCTGTGTTGTGCAGGATAGTGATGATGATGATGATGATGCTCATTATCACTATGAAGTTTGCCCCTCCCCCTAGTTCTTCAATGAATAATAGGGCCAACACAATACCCCATCTGGAGGATGGTCTCCTATACAGCTGAAAATGCCAATGACAATCTGGAACAGCAATGTTTAACATAACACTTTGATTTTTAAAAACTTAGACTGCATTAATTCAAAAATGCAGTTTATCTATTTTTCAAGTCATTAAAAATGGTCAAAAACAGCATAAAATAAGAGCACACTTTCAACATAAATATGGTATTAGTAATTTTACTTTTTCTTCAGAAAAGCTGCATTAATATTTTAACAGCCACTAATGTCACACTGAAAACAGTGCATTTTACGGAAAGACTGTATTAGAACAATCCAGCATTTACAGTCAATGAACAAATTAGAGCATTACAGATTTACAAAATATGCACGTAGTCTGCATGTAAAAAATATACAATAAGTGCACATTAAAATATTAACACTAATCAATTAAGGGAGTCTAGAATAAAAAAAATCCATGAAATCATCTAAGCAAAAACTCCTCACATGTAACTGAGTAATATCTCATATTCTATTAAAATTATTGAGGAGAAATATCATACATCTTTTAGGCCTAACATTCCAGGTTTGTCCACTGAACTGTAGCATTTCTGAACAGCAGACTGTAGTTTTCCACAAAAAAAGGCAGTTGGTTTTCAATTAGTTCTCCAGATCCTCAGTATTTTGGTCTCTTCACTTCGAGCCTAGGGGAAAGAATGATGTCTATATTTACTCACACTACAAAAAGTTATACATCAACAAATGTATTGATAATTACCTGCTGATACCTGTAGCTTTAATGATTGTGTGCAGATAAAACATGTGGGTGGGGGAATAAACCTCCGGATATATGGTCATGTTAGGTCTTTGGTCAACTGGTGCCCTAGGCAAAAAGGCTTCATAGCACCATCCCAACACCACCCTATGTCCCCAATCCTGGTCTACCTACACCATCCAGATTACTTTTTTTCTTTCTTTTTCTCACAGTTTGTCTTACTTTTCAGTTTTTCTTGTATTCATTCAACGCCTTTAAAAAATAAGCATGTCTTTACTACAACAAATAAATGAATACTGGAAAAGTGCTCCTGCTAGAGCAACGCCCTTGCTGGCCACCTAGTTGGCCTATGCCCAAAGCCAGCTATGTATACAGTTACTAAGACTCTTGATTCCAAAATCACTACAGGTCAGGGACAGTCTTAACCACAGCAAACTATGTTGAAAAAAAAAAAAACCCACATTATATCGAACATTAGTGGCAGCCTAAGAAGCTGTCCTTACTAGTGATCCCATTGGTCTAGAGGGATGAAACCATGACTACAGCCCATCTGATATGTTTATTTAGCAGTATGGCAGTCTGACTGACAGGGCAAGGAAGGTTGAGCTCAACTGGATAAGGCCAGTTTGATTAACCTCGGGGGAGAAAAACTGTTGGACCCCCAGCACTGACAGCACTTTGAGGTGACTGGGTGTATTTCCTGTCTGCAGTGGTCATTCTGGCTCGCTCTGCATCAGGCATGGCTTTTCACAATGAGGTGGGGAACAGAAACATTTAGAGAAGCATGAACATGCGTACCGCCTACTCAGAGGCGATCTGTGTCTGACTTATAAAGCCATGTCCAACCCAGAATTAATGGACATGCTTCACCTCAGGAAATCCAAATCCCTTAGAGCTACACGCTCCAGGGACTTAAACCTCAGCACACAAATAAATAGGACAAGCTGGAGGGACAGATTCATATCCCAGAGGCTCCCCTCACTCTGGAACAAAATCCCAATCCATGTTAGGCAGAGCCCCTCACTGACCCTCTTCAAGAGAAATCTTGATGAGTGGATGGGAGATCGTAAGTTTACCCCTGGGATCTCTTCTGTGTCCCTGCTTGACAGAGGTACAGTAAACTAACCTTAAAAGGGCTACATTCTGTGACCTACTATACAGAGGCACAGTCAACTAATCTAAAAGGGTGGCGAAAGCCAAACACACTCTGGCTAGGCTTATAAATGCCCTAGGGCAGATAGCCTATTTATCAACCTATGAACATGTCCTTCCCTGACTGAGCTGCTATGACATGTCTACAGGCAGCCTAAGGACAGGTTACTCCAAATGACCAGTAAGCTGACCTGGAAGTGACCACAACCAAGGCCAGAGAAGACGCACAAATCTCTTCTCCCAGCCTGTCCACTGTCCACTGCTCTGCTGTCTTTATCAAAAGAGAACTGGCAGCCAGCAAATACTAACTTAGAAGGCTTATCTGTTGCTATAAAAAAAACAAAGAAGGGTCTGCCACAGGGATTTTGTACAGAAACTTCAAGTCCTCAAACACCTTGTAAAACCTGTGAGGCCTGCTGGGAGCTGGGAATCTGGTGCAATGGAAGTAGATGCAAAGGCATCAAGAAAGGTCTCCAGAATAGCTGGTACAGATGCAGGAGCAGGGGGTGGCTACTTCCAAGAGGCTACAGTATCTCTCTTGATTAGACATCTGCTCAGATTTCCATTCAAAATGCTTCATCACGCTGCCTATCGGGCGCTAGGATCCGCCACATAACACAAGCACTCAGGTCACTCCAAGGCAAGTACAAATATGACTCAGTCATTGTCCATGCTGGTGTGAATGACCTGAGACATACCTCCCTGGACTACATGAAAAGAGACAAGAGGAGCTCTCCGAGCATGTAGCCCAGGCCGGTATGACCCTGACCTTGAGTAGCATCTTACCCTCAACCAAGAATGATGCCACAATATGAAGACAAGATGATCAATTTCAACAATGGGCTTAAGTATTGGTGTCATTCAAAGGGGATCCAATGCCTATCAGCCTGGGTTGACATGCTCGACAAGCCACAATGCTTTGCTAGGGACGGCTTGCACCTGTCACCCCTGGGCTTTCGGATATTGGCAAAGGCTCTTGCCACCCACATAGTGCCTTTTTTAGGCAAGGCTCAAAAGACAAACCCACCTCCATAGGTATTACAAGGGATAAGAAACTAAGAGTAATGCTACTCAATGCCAGAAGTCTAAACCTCAAGATGCACGCACTCAAAACTCTCCTTAGCATGGAGAACATTGATATCTGTGCAGTAACAGAAACCTGGTTCAAGGCTCCCGACAGCACCCCAGCACTACCAGGTTATACCTCATACCTTGTTTTTCGGCCCCAAAACTTGGACCGAACCACAAAAGGAGGGGGAGTACCAATATTCGTCAAGGATACCCACACCTCCAGGTTGGTGGCACAGCACGAAGCATCAGAGACTATACATGTGCAACTAACAGTGGGTAAAACTGCCTTCCAGTTTATAGCCTGCTACAGACCACCCTCCCAAACCCAGGAATGGCACTCGGCCTTCCTGAAAACACTGGAAAATATGAAGGTCTCTCTAAACACCATTATATTGGGTGACTTCAACTACCCAAACATAGACTGGGAGCATTACTCTAGCTCCAACACCCTAGCCCAAAGGTTCTTAGAATTTATAAACTCAAATGCTATGGAACAGCTTGTTACCACTCCCACAAGAGGGGAAAACATACTGGACCTGATCATCACCAACATGGGGACTCTATGCTCCAGACCAGAAGTGTATCCCTCACTGGTAAGATCAGACCATAAACTAATCTCACTAGATAATCACATCCCGACCCCAGCCCCTGCCCAGAAAACCACAGTGAGAAACTTCTCTAAAGCAAATTTCACACTCCTCAAAACTGAGGTGGAATCCTTCAAAGCCCCCGGGACTGTGGAAAATACGGCCCAGATCGCAGAATCCTTTATAAACGCATTCTATGAACACCTTCAGGAATGCATGGATCATGCAATCCCAAACAAAACCAAGACCCAATCCTCCAAAGGCAGGCATCCTGTCTGGTGGACCCCAGCCATAAACAAACTATACAATAGAAGGAGGAAGCTACTACATGATAGAGCAAAATCCCAAAAAGGGAAGGCATCTCTGATCAGTATTAACAAAAAACTACGGGCACTCATAAAATCGTCTAAGGCCAGCTTCGAGAGAAAAATTGCACAGGACACTAAGGATAATCACAAGGCTTTCTTTAGTTATGTTAGAAACCTGGGTGGGAATTCCCAGATATGCTCAGAATTAGTCCAAAATGACAAAAAATACACCGAACCCACAGACATTGCCAACATCCTAGCGGACAGGTTCAGCGCAAACTTCTCCCCTTCCCCACCAAAGGGCAAATATCTATCCCAGCAGAGTGCTGCCCCCCTGACATCTCAGATGCTCAGGTAAGAGCCGTCCTCTCCAAAGCAAAAAACACAGCATCAATGGGACCAGATGGTGTCCCAGGCTGCGTCCTACATGAACTCCAAGAAAAACTAAATCCAAACATAAAACTACTGTTCAATCTCAGCCTTACTACAGGATAGGTACCCAAAGAGTGGCGTACAGCAACAGTGGTCCCTCTCCACAAATGTGGTGCTTCAACGGATCCTGGAAACTATCGCCCCATAAGCCTGACTAGCTTGGTCTGCAAAGCTATGGAAAGGATCATCACGGACCTCATAAATAAAGATATTGGGGACCTACAGACACTGGATCCTACCCAGTTCGGCTTTGTTAAGGGCAGATCCTGCCTCTTAAACCTGGTCGATTTCTTTGAAACAGTCACCAAGGCCATTGACGAGGGGAAGGTGGTCCACACAGCCTACCTGGACCTTGCAAAAGCCTTTGATACAATACCCCACTCGGGCATTATAGATAAGCTCACCAGCTTAAACATAAACCCCTATGTCACCAGATGGGTTGCAAACTGGCTCAAGGACAGAACCCACATGGTTAGAATTGCTGGAGCCATGTCAGACTCCAAAGCAGTTACAAGTGGCATCCCACAAGGCTCAGTCCTGGGACCTCTCTTGTTCAGTATACATTTCTCGGAGGTACAGGCCAACACGGAAGGACTGTGGCTGAACAAGTTCGCAGATGACTGCAAACTGGGCGCCATAATCGACTCTCCAGCTGACACAAGCATCCTACAAAAGGGCCTCATAGAAACAGACAACTGGTGCCAGAGCCATGGCCTCAAGCTAAATGCCAAAAAGTGTATAGTCATCCCCTCTGGCAAAAACAAAGTGCCCACAAATTACCACATAGATGGTAATCCATTAAGTACGGAAGAAGTAATTAGGGACCTGGGGACCCAAGTTGATAGCAATCTCTCATTCGACAACCACGTGGCCAAAGTGGTTAGAAAATCATTCTATATAGCCCACCTAATCATGAAGGGATTCACATCTAGATCAGGGGAGGTCATTGCGCCCCTTTTGGGATGTACCTTACCAGACACCTGCAGCAACTGGAAAGACCCCAAAAGTACCTCACCAAGAGGATCAAAGGGCTCAAACAGATGCCATATGCTGCCCGGTTAAAGAAACTCCAGCTCTACTCAGTGGCATACCGCCTGCTCAGAAGCGATCTGTGCCTGACGTATAAAGCCATGTCCAACCCGGAATTAATGGACATGCTGCACCTCAGAAAATCCAAATCCCATCGAGCTACGCACTCGAGAGACTTGAACCTCAGCACTGAAATAAATAGGACATGCTGGAGGGACAGATTCATAACCCAGAGGCTCCCTTCACTCTGGAATAAAATCCCAGTCCAGGTTAGGCAGAGTCCCTCACAGACTCTCTTCAAGAGGAATCTTGATGAGTGGATGGGAGATCGTAGATTTACTCTGGGTATCACTTCTGTGTCACTGTTAGACAGATGCACAGTATACTAACCTCGAAAAAGGGCATAGCAAAATTTATTTAAAATGGGTGGTGAAAGCCAAACACACTCTGGCTAGGCTTGTAAATGCCCTAGGGCAGATAGCCTAGTATGAACCTATGAACAGGGGAGTCAAGAGAAAGGAAGTCTTTATAAACTGAGAACACTTGGCCTGGCAAATGGATCTGCTATAAACAGACCAAGGAATGCTCATCTGATGCCGAGTCATCCTCACAAGAAATGCCTAGATGTCTCTTTCGCAGAGTGGAAGGGAAAAAAAATAGCAGTAGCAGACCTGTAAAGGATTGTGGTCTAAAAGCCATTACAGTCTTAAATAAGCCTTGTGAAAAATCCATCCACCCATTTTCTGTGAACATCTGAAGGGAAGAAACATTTTTAGTTTATTGTTTCTTTTTCTTTTGTGCAACGTCTGCTTTGACTAAATGTGGTGGCTCCAACCCACTAATGAAACTCAATGAGTGGCACTGGAAATTCTTCTGTAATGAGGATCTGCAGTATGCCTTTGGGTTTTTCAGAAATTATTATGTGGGGTTTTCTCCACTTCTTCTCACCATCAGTAACTTTAGTTGTTTCAGTTATGCCAACCTCAAGCACCATACTGGCCTCCGTTGGGTTTGTGGTAGTGGGAGTTCGAGTAGATGTTGGGCTTACTGTGGGTTCTGAAACCTCTGCAGGTATGTTAGAGTCCAACTAGGCAGTCATGACATCAGCCTTGGGCCTCTTAAACCTTTTCTTATGAATGGGTAGGACTTAAGGGGTAGAAGGGTCTGCCATTTTTGCTGGGAGGTATGCTGAGTTTCCAACTAGGAACTGAGAGATGGAAGAAGAGTTCTTAATCTTTGGATCAAATGATCAACAGATTATATAGTTTTTGTAGTCATGCTCTGCACTTAAGCAGAAAAGGCTCTGTGAGTGGAGATCCTTGTAGGGAATCTGCCTCCCACAATCACACTTTAACCTCCTAGCTGATCTCTAATAGCTGATCTCTAATAGAGCAACAAACAGCAATGCAACTGGGAAAAAAATAAGGAAGGTTCTTCAAGGGGGCCCTTACCTGAACCAGTGAAGGCCAACAGTACCAATGACAACTTGTAGAGCAGACTGACATGTCGGTGTGAGACCCATGTTCAGACTGGCAGTGAAACAGTCTAGGGATTTATGCTCATACATCTGCTTATGCACCCTTAAACTCAAGGGATTAGGTGATACATCAGCTGTATTGCTCTATGGATGGTTTTGGCTTTGGTACCCTTGCTGGACATGTAAGTGTGATCATAATCATCTGGTGGCTGGCAGGCCCTAAGTTTAAGTCTACAAATCACCATTTTTCCTTCTGAGGCAGCAGTTCATAAATCATTTGTGAAATTGACTATTATGATCATCATTGGAAATTGATTGGGGGGGGTGTTGATGGATGTCCCATACCCCTTAGGCAACAAATTCTGCTGATACTATTTCAGGCCTGCGTGATGAATTCATTAATGCCTGTTTAGAAAGATGGATCAGACCTGTCATCTGTTCCTATTCTCAGGTCTAACTTACCCCTGCACAGGATGTCTCTATGTTTGAAGGCATGTCCCTTTTTTCAGACTTGCTTTACCACTTCACACAACTCCGAATCTCCCTCATCATATGTGATTTTTGCCTAGTACACAGAAAATCGCACTACATAACCAACATACAAGAGGCAACAATAATTTAAAGATAGAAGACACACCTTGCAATTCCCTTTTTCTGAAACAAAAATAAACAACCTTGTGTGGTACAATTTTGCAATACACTTTATTAAAGTCTACAAATTTTACACTATCTCTTTGTTAACAAACTTATATTTTTCCATCATTTTTTCTCTCCATCTCTTTTTTTTAATACGAGTTTCCTAGTAGTACCCCACATTTCTATTGGAAGAGGGTAGGTTATGTACTATTTGGTATTCAAATGTTATGCTAATTAGATGCCAACATTTTTTTTTTTTTGCTGAATGTTCCAACTTTACAACAGCCTTTGTTCCCATTTTTAATACCCGCAGGCTCAGATGTCTGGGTGGGATACTTTTGTCTGAGGTTTAAGAACGTTCAGATATTCCAGCACTGTTTATTCTGACTTACTATCAAGAGACCACAAAGATTTTCTTATTCACAAAGAGATCAATAGAAGACAATACTCGGGAATACAGCAGGAAACTCTGGCTTTATTTAAAAAAAAAAAAAAAAAAATGGTTCATAAGAAAATACTGATATGGAAGTCTTTATTGTACCATTTTCTAGTGGAGTGCCTAATAAAGAGACTTCAAAAGACACTTGCTTTTCATTTCCTGCTGCACATCCACATCAGAATCAGGGACTTCTGAGGATAACTAACCTTTTACTTCTGAATTCTGTAACTCCAGTAAGGCATCATGTCCTCTCTACTGTCCATACAGAGGACTACACTCCCATTTCCCTAAATGTACCCAAGAGAGATGCAAATAAAGAATCACAAACCTCCATTTATCAAAGCATCACTGGAAATATGTAATTCTCTTAATCTAATGGAACATTATTCAGGTTTCTACAACCCTGGTATAAAGTTCACATTGTTACATACAAGATGCAAAGCACCTACAGGAAAAAATGGAGATTACAGTGTGATCAAGTGATATGTACGGGGCAACAACACCCATAAAAGCCTTCTGCACCTCTCATCAGTAAATGCGTGCTTAGCAGAAGTGTCAGACAAAAAGAAACTAGTAAACACTTGAAAAAAATCAAAATCTGAAAGAAAGCAAGAAAAAAAAGAATAAGGCAGAAGCCCTCACAGTCCTAAAATAATTTATTAAAACAGCCACACACATATGGTGGCTTCTTCAGAGGATACAAAGGCAACCAAACACAAGCAGTTAAATACTGAAAGTTAATTGAAGTCAACTGCTATCAATTAACCACAAATTATGCAACAAGATGCCTGCATTAAACTGAAGAAGTAAAATGCAAAAGCCTCAGGCATAGTTTAAATACATGCTAAACTGTTGATGTAGTTAAAAGACTGTGACAATACAAAAGACACAATATTTTGACACAGTCAAACCAAATAAAATTCAGTATATTTCTAAAATAAAATACACAATAAAAAGTGTCACAAATTATATGTACATTTAAAAGCAAAATGCTAAGTAGTCATTCCCAAGTATACATTATTTTATAAAGGGGAACGACATAATAAAACAAATGAATAACTTTTTACTAAAAATTAATATAAATTCCAAAGATGTGGACAACCCACATCTAAAGTGACCCTTAAAATTAAGTAAAGTACTAAGTGTAAATATAACAACCTAAGCCAAACCTTGCTGGGTCAAATACCAACAAAGACACTGTACCCACACATAGTGGGGGACTAAATCAAAAGTGTCAAGGCAAGTGTGATTCTTAAAATAAAGGAACAACTATCTCATATACGATTTTAATTTGAGATAAGGTGCAATAATACAGCTTTCATTCAACCCCAGAGGGTAGAAAGCGTTAAGCAATTCATTTGTCTCAAGTATAAGAGCACTAGGTCCACGAGGATGAACAGGGAAAAGAACAGATATGCTTGGCAAGGGCATTATCAAGTCTCTTATTCCTGATGGCATATAAGTGCTGATACAATCTGTCTTTAAGCCTTCTGTCCGTCTTTCCGGGCGTAGAATGCTGGACAGCATGTGCAAAAGCATAAAACTACTGTTTTAAGTATCACAGGAAATCGATGATGTATAAAATATTTCCTTCCTTCAATGCAAAACTACTACCTGTTTTAATATGTGAGCAGAAGTTACAGAAGCGCAAAGAACCATTAATTCTAGCACAGTCTGTAACAATTCTTTGATGTTTCTACCTCTTCTAAACACTACAACAGGTCTATCACTAACTTCTCACCTACAGGTGCATTACTGGTGATAAAACCAGTTTTTAAACAAAATGTTCTGTATTGCATACGAGTTCACCCCAAATGTGGAAATGAAACTACAAGTAGAGGCCCTATGAGAGGCAGGTACAATAGGAGGGAAAAGTTGCCAGAGGCACTAGATCTGAACCCGCCACAGTGCAAGGCAACTCTTCTTGAAGCAAGAGAGGTCTGTAAAACCCACTATTTCTTTTATTCAAGACCTCTTCTATTAGTTCAGACACAAGAGTAGCTGGATAGCCACAAAGAGGTTTGTCAAAAATTGACATTCAACGTTAAAGTCTGACAATTGACTACAATCACAAGCTGCCCTTTGACTATTGCTTTTCTAAGTTTAAAGGGGTGAGAACTGGTATAATGAAGGAAGGAATTCACATATGTATCTTTCCTGTAAATTGTAGAAATTAGTCAGTTTACATCAAGATAATTCATACTAACACCATCAAACTGGAAAGTGAATTTAAGAAGCGGTGTTGTACTATTGATGTATAGTAGAAAAGTTTACCATTCCACTCTGAGTTGTTTAAAACAAAATTTCTTTCCCAATAGGACATAAAAGGTTGGCTACGGCTGCCCCACATGGGAGCCATGGCAACCCGAATGTAAATGTCTTTTTCAAACAGGAAATAATTTGATGACAAAATGATGTTATTAATGACATTAATAGGCCTGGCTCGTAAAAGCAAGTCAATCCACTCAATGGCCTCCTGGTGTGGTATGGATGTATAAAGATCTATGGTCAAAAGTTAACATCCATATCCAACTAAAAGACCATGAGTCTGGAATGACTACTTAGCATTTGCTTTTAAATGTACATATAATTTTGTGACACTTTTTCTTGTGTATTTTATTTCTAGGAAATATACTGAATTTTATTTGGGTTTGACTGTGTCAAAATATTGTGTATTGTCACAGTCTTTTAACTACATCAACAGTTTAGCATGTATTTAAACTAACTTCTTCAGTTTAATGCAGGCATCTTGTTATAATTTGTGGTTAATTGATAGCAGTTGACTTTAACTTCAATTAACTTTCTTTTACTTGTGTTTTGTTTGTGGTTGCCTTCCTCCTGAAACCCACCATGTGTGTGTGTGTGAAACGCTGTGATTTTCTGTTTTAATAAATTTTTGCGACTGAAGAGCTTCCCTTGTTCTTTGGTTTCCTTGCTTTCTTCTGAAGTTTGTGTTTTTTTTTTCAAGTGTTTACTAGTTCTTTTTTGAACCCTTGACATGGAGAGCCCAGCAAAGCCAAGTGATTCAGATACATCAAAATAATAATGTTACTGAGTTGCTTATTATCATTTTGTCATCAAATTATTTGAAAAATCAAAAAGAAAGAGGGGGTTGCCATGGGCTCCCCATGTGGGTGGGGCAGTAGCCAACTAACTTTTTATGTCCTATTGGATACATCATCGTCCTGTGATACGAAAACAGAAAACAGTTGCTTTTTTTTTTGCACATGCTGTCCAGCATTCTCGTCGGAAAAGGCGGACAGAAGGCCAGAGACAGGTGTATCCTTTATATATATGCAGAATAAGATAAGAGACTAAGCTTACCCTTAACATATCTTCTGTTCCTGGGCATGCTTTTCTCTTTCATGGGGATTGACCACCTCCCTGTTCATCCTCGTGGTGGACCTAGTGCTCTTATTAGTCCTTTTTATTAGCCCACTATGGTACAGTACAGTGTCAAGCCTTAGTGGCACTGTTTTTCTACCTTTTTTTGGGTATTTGACCCAGCAAGGTTTGGCTTACACCAGTTTTTACTTTTTTTTAAATTCACACTTTAGATGTGGTTGTATGCACATCTTTGGAATTTATATTTTTTTTAAAAAAAATATTATGTTTTTATTTATTATGTTCCCCCTTTTAAAATAATTGTTTTTATTTCTTAGGAAATATATATGGAATTTTATTTGGGTTTGAAGAAGCCAATTATGTGGTGAAAGCAAAAAATTTAGATTTTCTGTAATAATAAATTATGCTAGGAGGGCTTCTGCCTTGTTCTTTGGTTTCCTTGCTTTCAGAAGTGTCAGACAAGTTAAAGGATGGCTACAGATGAATTTTGTACTTTAAGCTTTAGGGTTTTGCTTGACTCACCATTATATATATTTTTTTTTATTGTTAACTTTACACTCAAAACAAAGGAAGAGCATACAGGGATACAGCCCGATTACAACCCAGTTGACTTGAATTTTATCAGTGTCTTGGATGCTAGATAGCACAGTTTGGAAGGATGGACATGCCCATCCTGGGAAGGAAGGAGTTGGTCCCAGATGGCCAGGCCACCACTCCTGACCAGAACATTGTTGGTGGGCAAAGATACTGTCACCTGAAGTGCAATGGTGGCATAGGTGTGACTATTCAATTCAGTGACACTAACCTCTGTTGGCTGTGCAAAGGGGCACATATGAATTGAAAGAGGGGCATAAGTGGTCCTTATGGTGATGTAGGTGCCTGCATCACCACCCACAAGGAGGGGTTAGACCATTATTAAAAATGCAATTTCACTGCTGAAATGCCACAGGGCGAGAATCAACCCCCTTGATGTTTGCTGGGCTGATAGGGGTATCTAGACAGCTTTCGCCCTGGGGATCTGATGGAAACTTCTCATCCCTAGGGAATGAATGGGCTCAAGCCAATGGGGGATGTGGGGAAAAGCACATAGAAAAAATATCTAGGGAATGCATGATTCTATCCCCTATATTTTTATGGGTTAGAAAAGAAAAAACGTAAGTTAGACTGCCTGGTTAAGGGTCACCTCGGTCACTACATTAGGCGAAAAGAAGGTTAGTGTGCTAAGTGAGCCAGTCTTTATAGAAATACTCACAAGGGCCTGAAGTTTAGACACCCTTTTGGCTGTGGTCACTGTTACCAGGAAGACTGCTTTCTAAATCTGGAGCTTTAGGTAAGCTGAAACTGCCGGTTCAGAAGAAAGCAATGACAGGTTTTCTAACTAGGTTCAGTTCCTCTCTATGGTGGCCTAAGTTGCAGGATCCCCATACAAATACTTTACTGGTCTCCTGCAGATTTGGGGGTGGGGTTAGGTCCTAAAGGTAAGCATGTTGAAACAGTGAACAAATGGAATTTGATCACTATGTAGGCTAAGCCTGAAGTAAATCACTTCAACGGGTACTGAAGGACCATACATACATCCACTTCTGTGGGATGAAGGTCTCAGCCTCTGACACCAGATGAAGAATCTTTCCATTTAGTCAGGTATAATTTCTCAGTACTTAGTTTTCTGGCTTGCTGAGTATCTCTTCCAAAAAAAAGTCAAAAGGGTAATAAGGTTGTAAATTCTAGGCTGCCCAGTTGATGGTGGGCAACTTTGGATGTACTAACATTCCCTCTCTTTATGTTAATACGTTCATGTACTGGAGTAGGATGGGTTTCTCTCAGAACAGCTATATCAGGTGATAGAACCAATGCTGCCCGGGGCAGCAGGGTGTAATAAGGATCATTTATGGTCTCTTATTCATCTTCTAATTCACCCTCGGTATCGGGGGTACAGGTGGAAAGGCACAGAGGAACCTGCCACACCAGTTCAGAGAAAAGGCATCTACCACTCAAACATTCTTGTGTGAGAAATCCTGGAACAGAACTTGCTGAGCCATTTGTTCTGATAGGACACAATCAGATCGACTTCTGAGAATTCCCATTCCCTTAAATAAAAGGAATACCTCCCTGCACACTGCAAATCTGTGGGGGTCTGATGCCATCCTGTTCAGGTGGTTTGCCACAGAGTTTTCCTTTTGGGGGATATAGGCAATCATTAACATCAGGCCCTATCTAACAGCCATCTCCCATGTTTTCACTGCTAGCTTGTATAAATGGTAAGAGTGAATGCCCATCTGTGGATATATCAAATGACAGTCTATTATTTTCAGGACACCTGGTACCCAAACAGGTTTTACAGCTTGAAAGGTGTACTGGACTAACTTTATTTCTTTTTTAAATTTATGTGGAGATTTTTCATCTTTTGGACCACTTGTCCTGTACTTTCAAACTGTAGGAGTGGGCTGCCACGCCTGGTCTGAGCATCTCTTATCAGGGTCTAGTTGTGTATGGGTGGGTGGAATGTTTTCCTGGAAGGTGGATATTCACTACATCTGCTCTCTTTCAAAGGAAGGCAAGGCTGGAAATATATACTCTAGAAACTTGGTATGCCATTCCCAAAGATTCTTTAGGTGCCACTGTACAATTCTTGTATGGAACCTTGCCAAGGATGCCATTAGGATGGCGAAAGCATTTGACACAGCATGCCGAGGGCTTGCCTGGCTTTCCAGGGAATCTCTGTTCCCGTAAGTTGTAAAAGTGAGGTGTGGGAGAGAACTTTCTCTGACAGCAAGAAAACTGGTACCTAGGAGAAATTCTAGGAATATGGCTCTCTGGTTGGATATGTGCTTGATTTCTGGGCTTGACGCAGGCAGGTGTCCTGGTATGGATAATTATGAAATCCCCCTTGTTCGGCAATGGACAATTACTTGTGCCATGCACTTGGTGAAGACCTCTGGTGCAAGGCTTGTAAACAACAAAGATCATCTAAAATAGTCATATTTGGTCTTTGGGATGGTTGAAACCTTGCTGGCTTCCTTGTTCCTCCCCTGTCTTCATGCCATTCATTTATAAGGGTTTGTTCCCTTTTACCACCCCAAAACTTTGCCCCACTGCCTGTTGATCATCAGCCCCCTTTCAGTCAGTTGGCCTATTCATTCCTCATAAATGAGGCAAGGGGCCATCATTCAGGAACTCATCAGAGGTGATTCAAATTTTTGCAGTTCTCCCCAGCTCTAACTGTAACCACCTGGCAAGGTGCTGTGGAGAGGTGAGCAATGGGCAATCAGTACAGGATATCTCCCCAATTAAATAAGGGGAGTTCCAAGAAAGTAGCCCTGCCTCTCCTTTTGTAGCATGCATGATGGTCTGTCTGGTCTCCACCAAGGACACTGTTCCACCCATGTGCCCTTGAGTGTATAAACCGCCACTCCCCCACCAACCTGGCTCATCTGGTGCTGGCACTGCTAATCAAACCCTGGGTACCCGGGTTACAGTCCAGGCTTCATCCCGCTGTGCCATACAGCCAGACAAAGGTCTATACCATATGGCTCCTTTCAATTCCATTATGTCTTGCAAGACCTGTACCTTCTCCACACTAACCTTTTAAGGCTCTTAATTCTCAAGTCCACCACATCTTAAAATTCAAAAGGAGGTAGTATGGCAGCATTACTTCATCAGGTTCAAACTGCCATCCATGTATACAAACATACTATTAGAAGTACTTATGATGCTGCAGATGTGGTCTCCAGAACAGCGACAACTCCTCTTTGCTTAGAAGGCAAGCATGGCTGTAGACTCAATCCATTGTAGATGATTTCAGCAGGACACATGTTTTGAATGCTATTTTACACAGGGACCTTCTTTTCGGAGCTCCTGCTTATTAGGTTTTCAAAAAATATGAAGAAAGGCTACTGCAATGCATGTATTCCATTCCCCCTCACTCCCCAGATGCAGTGAAAACTTTAATTGATAAACAAGAAATCTTCTTATTGAGTCTATCCAAGATATTATCACTGGCTAAGGTATTTCGCCCCAGCCTTCAGAAACAGATCATCAGGGTCCACCACAGCATTCTTGTACAAAGAGTGCTTACAATCTGTCTTGCCTCCATGGGGCTGGATGACTAGAATTAAGTTGCTGGCAGTCAGTAGCAAAAACCTCTAATAAATCATGTTGAACTGAAGCACTGATAAGGGCTTTGGAAAGAGGGTTAACAGCCCACTAAGTCTCTTTTCCGTACCTCTGAGACCTAAAATTTAAAATGGTACCTCACCAACGTAAGGGTGTCAGAAAAGGTGAGGTCCTCTGGGTTGGGGGCCGGGTTGGATTCTAGAACCAACATGTCTTCACTGCCAGCATCAACTCCCAATGGCAAGGACATCTGTGATCAGAGGGAGGGACAGAGTAAGGTCTGTCCTCCAGTAGGAGGAGGGAATCCCTGTTTCTCCTAAGAAGACTTTTCTCTGAAATGGAGGCCCTACTATGGTCAAACCACAACCCTTGGGAGAGGTGCAGGAGGAGCTCCTGTGCTAAGATGGAGTTGACAGAGGAAACACAGACACTCCCCTAAAAAGCTCTGTTCAGACCAAGGCCATCTGCCTGACCCCTGCATCTCAGACTGCTGTGAAGGGTTTTTCATTCATTTCTAAAGACCTGTCATCCTTGTTGACAATAAGCAACTGTAAGCTGTCCCCATCTTCTCTGATAAAACAGCAACTTTCCAGGAATTGAGAATCTTCATCTGAACGGTTGGTAGGATACTCAGTCAAAAGAAATGATCTGTAATTGGCTGACATGGTGGTCTCTCTATTGGAAATAGTCTAAGGTAGTCAACTGTTCATATGCTGAGGCCAGAGACTGCTCCAGTGCCTTCATACAACAGGTATCCAAAAACTGAGAGAGTCCTGAGGATCCACTTACTCCCCTGGCTTCTAATGTTGCATATGTGACAATCAGTCTGAGTGACTATTGTTGGAAACCAAGTATGATTTGTGAATAAGGGCCATTAGCTTCTTTCTATTCAGATATGCTAGAATTGCTCCTCATCTGACATTAACAGTCTACAACCTAAACTCTTTGTAAATGTCAAATGCAGCAACAACATGATCAAGACCTAAACAATACACACACATCATGTCTGTCTACCATGCTAGGGCCACATCTCCAACCCTCCACTTGGAAATGCCAAAGTCCAAATGTGGATAAGAAGGGGAGCTCTAATCTTTACTACAAAAATAACAGTGGAATACGATTAAGGAAAATGTTAGTAAATTCCCTAATGGGGTACTAAGCTGATTGTTCCTTTTGCTTGTTGCATGGCTTGACTGAGAACAAATGTCGGATGTGACACGATAGGAAAGTTGTGTAAAATCTTACCATAACCATAAATGTCCTTCTCTTCCACGTTGCAGTATTCTACTAGTGGGTTTACCCTTCTTCCAGATCAGCTTGTCCGGCCAGGTTTCCAAAGTTTTATCAGTCCCTCATGGTGCATCTGACGTGGAGGCAGGTACATTGGCCATAAAGGTAATGTCTGCATGCACCAGCCCTCAGAACATAGGAAAAAGCCCCAGACAGAGCTAGTCCTGAGGGGTATAGCTTGTCCCGTAGCAGAGGAGAGCAAGTGCAAGGTTAAGAAGGGGGAAGATGGGAGGGAAGGAGTACTGCAACATGGAAGAGAAGGACATCTATGGTTATGGAAAGGTTTTACACAACTTTCCTAAATCCTTATATTCCACTGTTGCAGTATTCTACTAGTGGGTGAATACCAAAGCTCACTATAGGTTGTGGAATGGCCTGGAAGAGGACTCCAGGAATCCATGCAGGACAGCCCTGGCAAAACCTGCCCTGGTTCTGGAGATATGGTCCAGTTTGTAGTATCTGGTGAAGGTGTGCACAGAGGACCAAGTGGCTGCTTCCAGAATGGAGTTAGTGTCCAGGCCTTTGAAAAAGGCACCAGAAGAGGCCGGGTCTACATTAGAACACCAAACATTCAAAATGTCAAGTGTTCTAATATCAACTTGTTTTCAGCAAACACTGGAAATATCGAAGCAATAGAAATCCGGATCCTTTCCTAGGGAAAGAATTTGGTTGTCCGTTTCTGTTGCTACAGTATTTTCAGCACTCTGGTGGAAAGTTACGGGTCGGGTTCAGGTTAAGTGTGAGATTGTGTGGATGTGAGGGTTAGGGCGTGTTAGGTGAGTTAGGGTTAGGGTGCGGGTGATGTGACTGTGCAGTAGTGACGGACTTTAGGGTTAGGGTTTAGGTTAAGGTAAGTGGGTAGTTAGTGGTGTATGCATAGTTTAGTGTAGGGTTAGGTGTTAGAGTTTAGGGGTGTGTGTGGATTGCTGTTTGTTTGGTGTGCTTGTGTTGTGTGTGTGTGCGTGTTTTGGAACAGCAAATTCTTTCCCTAGGAAAGAATTCGCAGCTCCAAACGTTCGATGTTTTGTAGTTTCGATTGCTAGGGTTCGATATTAGAACACTCAACATTTTGAATGTTTGGTATTCTAATATAGTCCCAAGAGGCCATAGCTCTTGTGGAGAGGGCCCTGACATTGCCTGAAAGTGTCTTGCCATGGTGTGTGTAGCAAAAGGAAATAGCCCTGGCAATCCTGGCTGAAATGGTCTGTTTGCCCACAGCTTTCCTCAGGGTCCTGGCATGGAAGGAGATAAACAGTTGGTCTGATTTGCCAAAAAGTTTGATTTTATCCAAAGAGAATCTGAGTTGTTTGTGGACATCCAGGGAATGAAGGACTCTCTCTCTCACCATCTCCCTGTGGGTTAGGGAAGAAGGTAGGCAGGTGGATAGCCTGATTCAAGGAAAGGTCATTGACCACCTTGGGGGTGAAGGAAGGGTTTATCCTGAGGGTGATGTCCATATAGAAAACCAGGAAAGGTGGAGTAGCCATAAAGGCTTGAAGCTCTGAGACCCTCCAGGCTGATGTCAAAGCTACTAGCAGGATTGTTTTCCACGTGCAAAACTTTATGGTGGGCTTGTCAGCTGGTTCAAAGGGTGGTACAGTGAGTTTTTCTAGCACATAAGATCCCATGGAGGAGGAGACAGTTTCCTGGGAGGTCTTAGGTGCAAAACCCCTATAGGAAGAGTTTGGCTGGTATTCTGGATGCCAGCAGAGGGTCCATAGGCTGGCAGGCAGAAGTGACAGATGGGTGTGCTTTTAAAGAGGAGTATGACAAGCCTGTCTTCAAGAGTTCACACAGGTAAGACAGAATTAGAGGCAAGTTGCGGTCCAGAGGCTCCATCTGTCTTTTTTGACACCAGACAGAAAATCTTTTCCATTTGGAGAGAGAAGATTTTCTTGTGCTGGGTTTCCTGGCCTCCTGCAGGACTGAAAGCATGTCCTCATTGTACAGGTGTCTGAAGGGAATCAGAATCATATCTGCCACAGGGAGAGGTGCAGAGACTGCCACTGTGGGTGTATCTGTGTCCCCTTCTGCTGTGTGAGTAGATCCACTGTGAGGGGGTAACTTGTGGAGATTGTCCTTGAACAGATGAAGAAGTAGAGGGAACCAGTGCTGCCTTGGCCAGTAGGGAGTCACCAGCAAGATTTTTGGTGAGCCCTGCTGAATTTTCAGTAGGACCCTCTGGATCAGAGGGAAGGGGGGAGGCATACAGAAACGGCTCCTTCCATGACCCTGAGCAGGCATCTGTTTGCAATGCCTTCGGGTCGTGAGTTCTGGAGCAATAGCTCTGGAGTTCCTTTTTATGGAGGAGGTGAACAGGTCCATCTGTGGAATACCTCACCTGTGGACCAGATCTAGGAACACCTCTCGACAGCATCCATTCGTGGCTGTCTGATATGGTTCTGCTTAGTGTGGCTGCCTGAGAGTTGTGCTGGGAAGGAATGTAGGCTGCCTGGAGGGTGATTCCTTGAGAGATGGGCAGATCCCATACCTGTACAGTTAGTCTGTATAGGAGGTAGGACTTTGTCCCTCCTTGTTTGTTCAGTTACCACATCACTGTGGTGTTGTCTGTGAAGATCTTTAGGAGACTCTGTTGGAGGTAAGGTTGGAAGGCATGCAGGGCGAGGAGTATTGCTGTCATTTCCCTTACACTGATGTGCACTTGTTTGTGTCTGTCTGTCCACAAACCTTGCACTGTCCTTGGACCCAGAGTTGCTCCCCAGCCCAGGTCTGAGGCATCTGTGTGTGCATGATCTGGGAAGGGGGTTATTTGCAGGGGCAGGTCCGGATTCTGGGCGACTTGGGCAAGCCATTTTAATTCTTGGTGAAGACAGGGGAGGAGTGGGACCCTGAACTCTAGAGAATGAAAGTGCTGGGTCCACACCGAGCGTCGGTACCACTGAAATTTTAATGGGTACTTTGTCATTCAACCCCTTTCCATGATCCGCTCTCAATTTGAATGACAAAGTACCTATTAAGCCTATACTGAAATCTAGGAGACTTAGGAGATGAATAATTATGGATTCTTACATTCCTGCTCCTTTTATGATACATATTTTTAATTATACTTTATTCTTTAGTTGATATTTTATGGTGAACAATATTGTGTGTACTTTTTAGTGAATTTTTTAACTATTATGTTACACTTCTTTGCATTTAATTTGACACCGTTTTAAATATTAATATGGAGGGGAGGGGTCATTTCTGTGCTTTGATTGCTTATAAGTGGTTTTCTTACATGCTTGTGAGTATGTCTGATGAAGCAGTAGAGAAGTATTGTAAAAGCGCTAACATTTTCTGGAATTAGTTTGTATTCAATACATTTTTATATCTGGAATTCTGCTACCTGGGTTACCTCTTCGTTGGATTCTTTCTTGTATTGGGAGAGGTATTCATTTGGAGTTGCTGTTTCCTTGTTGTCCTTAGTAATGTCATTAAGCTCTTTGGAGACTGTCCAGAGAGTACTTGGCCACGTGAGACTGGTAATTTGTTGCCCTAAAAGCTAGGGTAGCAGAAGTGTAAATCTTTTTTCCCCACCTCTCCATGGCTTTGCTGTCCTTATCTGCAGGCAGGACAGTGGTAGTAGGGAGGAGTTTGGATGCCCTGTCCATAGAAATGGATATAGTGGCTGGGTCTGCTGGGAAGCACTTGAATAGGAATTTATCTGAGTCAGGGACCCAGTATAATCTGTCCACCGTTCGAGAAGCAGGTGGTTGGGAATCTGGATTAATGAATGCAGCAGCAAAAGCATCCAGGAAGGCCGGTTGGACAGGTGGGATAGGTGACTGATTAGGTGATTCCATCTGAATCAGATCATAAAATCTTTTTTGTGCTTCAGACATGTCTGATCATTCCCATGTAAAGTGTTCTCTCATTAGGTTAACAACGTTCCCGAAGGTTAGGTCTTCCACTGGGCAATCAGGCTCAGCAGAGGCTATTTCAGGGGATCCGTACACCAGGGGGGGATGAAATCTGGGAAGAGTAGGACGGGGAGTCCTCTGAGGAGTCAGACAGTTCCTCCTCTGCAGGTTGGCTCACAGCCCTTTCAGGTAAGGAAGGCCTGGGGCTGAGTAGAGCTTGAGCAGCAGGGGTGAACTCTGGGGAAGTCCTGAGGGCCAAGAAAGCATTGTAGAGACTCTGGCTGAAGGCCTGGCAATCAGGTAAGGCCTCTGGTGCTGGAGAAATATGTCTGGTATTTTGTTTTTTCTTAGAAGGCCTAGCCAGCATCTGGCTGGCGGTAGGCCTGGAAGAAATCATTGAAACAGCGGAGGCCGGGTCCGAAGCACCCACTGAAGGTACTGTATCCCCCCTAGCGTCTAGAGCAGGCACTAGTACATCCTCCATGGACGTGTCGTCCGCTCTAGATTGTGTGGCCTCCTGTAAGATACCCGCTGTATCTGTAGTGGCGGAAGCCAGGTCTTCAGCCAAGCTGACAGTGGCTACAGGCTGAGGAGAGGCAGAGGGAGGTGCAGTGGATGTAGTAGGCTGCATGGACTTGGCCCTCTTCCTTGGTGGTTCAGATAGGGCGTCGGAGGCAGCTTTCATACCGAGAGCAATCTTTCTATGACGCTGCTTCTCAAGATACAAGTCAGGAGCCTGTAAGTGATGGCGAAGGGTCTTGGGGACAAGCAATTTATAGATGGCGCAGTTTTTGTAATCATGATCCCTACCCAGGCAAAAGAGACACTGGTCATGGATGTCTTTATGGGGAATGCGACGACCACAGTTGCACTTACTCTTAACAGACATGAACAGACTAGAATACTACAAAAGGACTGAAGAAAAAGCCCCAACGGGGTACTTATCTTTAATGTGAAACAGATCCGATGTCTGCGAGTAGCAGGAACACCTGGCATACAGCTGGTGGCTGAAACGTTCTGAGGGCTGGTGCGTGCAGACATCACCTTTATGGCCCACTTACCTGCCTCCAAGTCAGACGTCCGATGCACCATGAGGGACTGAAAAAGCTTTGGAAACCTGGCCGGACAAGCTGATCGGAAGAAGGGTAAACCTGCTAGAATACTGCAACACCGGAATAGAAGGACAGCAGAAAAGGGATGACTACATGCTGAACTTTATTCCACAATGTGGAAAAGTCCTAACTTAAGGTGACAAAGTTGGTAATGGATGCAGAAACGTCAGAAGTTGTTTGCTGTATTGGTTTATGGAATGTTTAGAGACCAAGAAAGCCCTGTGCTAATGTAGAAAGGAGACAAGGTGAAAAACGAGACACAATGGTGTCATTTCACTGCAGATCACATGGGACAAGGTCATTCACCTGAATGTTACACAGATATCATACACTGACAAATTACTTTGTTAGTGGCAGTAGGGAGCAGTCACTAATCGATATGATTTACTTTGTTACAAGCTATCACTTAACACAATCAGAAGCCACTGACTTGCATTATGTCACAGACAGTATACTAGAAAGGACTCTTCCTGTAATAGTATCAGTTTCGTAAGCTCATGCTGACAGCTTAAGCAAAAAACAACTTGCGGCTATTTTTAAAATGAAAGGAGAGGTATACAAACAAAGTATAAGAGTCAGAAGACATAAACCAATGTTAAGGACTCTTGATATCTGGGGGATACTCTGCAAAGATAAATGAAATATTTAAAATACGGAAAAAAGTGAATACTATTCAGTATGCAAGGAGATATGACCGCAACTAGGCACAATGAAAACACCCTTGGAATAGAAGGCAACCCAAAGGGTATTGTGTCCCAGAGACAAAATCTGAGAAAATTCCTGAAGCCTTTGGTTACAGGGACATACTGGAATGTCTATATTAAGTCCAATATTAAGGTAAGGTTTCCCAAGGAAATGAGAGACTCTGAAGAGTCAGTATCTAGGAATAAAAAATAACTTCCACTAACTAATTTAGGAAGGAAAGATGTAGAACTGGTCTCCCAAAATAGTCTGTTACTACAGCTAATCTGGAATAGAAGCCTTTGACCTTTTGAGTTAAAAGCGCTGGTTTTATGACTCCTACAGTGAGCAATTACTGAAAAACCTGAGTAACATATTCTGCTGGTTTTGGAGGGAGGGAAGGAATTCTCCTGAGAGGAGGATTTGTATCCAGTGCCAACTGTATACCCCTTGAAATGGGAACATCCATGGGAATGTCACAAACAGTTCTCAAAGGGGAATGTACAGAGCCAGCTGTTGGGACAGATTTTAAGGAACTGGGGTGGCAGTTGAGGGAGAATGTTAGTACAGTCATTCTGAAGAGGTAGACTTGTCCTTTGTTATAAAAAGATCCTTGTTTCTGATTGATCTACACCTGCCATCCATTTCTGATTTCCTGTTTGGCTTGAGAAGGCAGAGATTGTTTCTTCCATTTCTTATTCATGAACAAACATGTGGGATATTTATAAGGGGGCCTGAAACAACTCAAACTCCCTAAATTATTTCTCTCTGTCACTCAATTGTCTGGGGACATGAAAAGTTAATGGTTCCCATAAAGCCTCTTTATTCAAAGCTGAATTGTAAATTTCAGACTTTACTTCATCAAATACGTTTTGATTACATACCTAGGCATACTTTCTAAAACAGCAGTAGAAGCAGTGGTCCAAGAGACAATATCTGCATAATCATACACATTATAGCAATAAAGCATGTTTAGATTCTTAAGACATGCTGGAAACAATGAAAGTGAGAAAGGCACTACCTTTAGGTAGAAGAGTGGTAGGTAGAATTCTCCAACTGTCAATATAAAAAAGCAGACACTTCCACTTATGGGTCACAAAGTAATTCTACATGCTTAAGTGGAAGAAGCAAAAAATTATTTTGCCAAATTCATCCACAGATTTCACCTCTGTGTCTGCAGGGGAAGGGCTGGGTGATCCCTGGAGGGTGTTACCCACTGTCATAGGTGGTCAAGATAGCTGCAGGACCATACCTACAGATAGAGGTATGACCTACATCCTTTTTCACGAATAAGAAATGGAATAAGCAATCCCTGCCTTCTCAAGCCAAACAGGGGATCAGTAAGAGATGACAGGAGTGGATCAATTAGAAACAAGCATATTAACAGCTGCACAGAGGCAGCTGTACCCACCAGAAAGAAGTACAGAACTAACTCAAAAAACAAGCCACTCTGGTGGAATCACAACATCAACAGGCTTTATAACAGAAAGAAGAAAATCACAGCAAAAATTACAAGATGCAGCACCCAAAAGGAGAAAAGCACTCTCAAACTGGATTCATACGTAGTTATTGAGCTACTGACCCAAAGATATTTATAAGCTTAGCCGTGTGCCCAGTATAATACTACAGAAACCCAATATACAGGAACTACTCGAGATCTTAGTTATCAATGACTGCCCATATCTAGGTGGGTCATAGGCGAAATTTACGGTTTCCCATCCAGGCTACGGTTAAACAGGGTCATACAGGGGCTTTGTTTGATGTGAAATGGTAACCTATTCCAGAGGAGTAGCAACCTCTGAAAGGCATATCTGTCTCTCTAGCAGGTCCTACTTATGTCGCAGGCCAGGTTAAGGTCCCTGGAGCGGGTGACCATTGTCCCATTTGAATTGCGGATGTGCAGAATTTCCATTAGGTTTGGATCAGAGACTGCTCTATAGGCCAGGCAAAAGTGTCCTGTAAGTAGTCTGTATGCTACTAAGTACAGTGACAGTGACTTCAGTCTGTCAATGTATGATGTGCTGGAACCCTTGAATTTTCTTTGTTAGAAATCTTTGAGGTCTCTCAAGTTGCTGCAGCTGCCTGGCAAGGTACATACCAAAAGGAGCACTGTACTCGATTACTGGCCTGATGAGGGTCGAGTACAGGGGTGTTATGACCTCTGTCTCTCTTGAGGCAATGCCTTTGCTAATGAGATGTGTAACGAAAGAATGCCTTCTTTACCACGGTAGTCACATGGTGGTCAAAGTTTAGGCTACAGTTAACTTGCATTCCCAAGTCTCTCAATACTGAGTTGTTACTTAGGGTATTATTATTTATGATAGCCTGCAGGGATATCGTGTTTTTACCAAGGGGGATGATAACGCATTTTTTAGTGCCGAGTTTGAGTCCATGGCTTTGGCACCAATCACTGGTTTGTGCAAGTCCCTCTTGAAATATACTGACATCATTTGGGGATTCAATGACTGCATCTAATTTGCAGTCGTCAGCAAACTTAGTCCGCCACAGTGCCTCTGTGTTTTGGCCAGAAATTCTGAGAAGTATATAATTTTTACCAAACTTGTTGGCTAATAGGTTACCTATTGGGGTTGGCCTAATGGTTCAGGTGTTTGCCTTACAAACACAAGGTGCAGGGTTTGAGTCTCACAAGGGATAAATGGCTAGGCTTAAAATGGCTTGCAAGAGTAGTTAGCCTAGCACTAACCTATGAACCTAAACAACAGGGAGCCCAGCACTGACCCCTGGGGTACCCCACTGGTGACAGGTCTGCTGGTTGAGGTAAACTCTCCAATTTTGGCTGAGTGTGATCTGTCGGTGAGCCAATTAGCAACTCACCTGATGACATAAGGATTGATATTAAACCGGGAGAGTTTATCAATGATGTCTAAATGTGGGATTGTGCCAAATGCCTTGGCTAAGTCAAGGTAGGCTGTATGCACAGATTTGCCTTCTTCTATGGCTCTGGTAACATTTTTGAATAAGCCCACCAGGTTTAACAGGCATGACCTGCCTTTGACAAAACCAAACTGTGTCAGATCAAGGGTTTGGAGATAATCTATATCCTTACTTATAAGATCTACGATGATTCATTCCATGGTCTTACAGATAAGGCTGGCTAAAATTATGGGTCTGCAGTTGCCAGTGTCTACTGCTGTACCCCCTTTATGAAGGGGGGGGGGGTGACAGTTTTGTTTTCCCATTCAGCAGGGACAAAATCAGTACTCAGGCTATGGTTGAAGACAGAGTAGCTAATGGAGATGCTAACTCATGTTTTAGACCATTTAAAACACAGCCTGGGATGCCATCCAATCCCATAGAAGGTGTGTTTTTAGCCTTATAGAGCATTAATGACTTGCTCTTTGGAGATGCAAGGTGGGGGAGATGTAAAGGGAATACTTTGTGGAATGTTTAGCGGGGGACAGGGGGGAGAAATTTTTACCAAACCTGTTGGCTAATAGGTTACCTATTTTCATAGGATCTGTGTGTGTTGACCTCACACACAGCTAGTTCAGCAAATGTCTGGGTCCTACTTTTTAGGTTACGGACATATCTAAAGAATGCCCTATGTTTATCCTTTGCTATGGTTGCCAATTTTCTTTTCAAAGTTGTCCTTAGAGGATTTTACATATTGCCTTACTTGTTCAAGCAGAGGATGGTGTTCCACTGCTGGGACAGCTCTTTTTTTATTCTTAGACAGCAACTACTTCCTTTTGTTGTACAACTTATTAATACTAGATGTCCACCAGAGAGGCTTATTTTTTTCTTGAGGATCTTATAGGTTCATAAGTAGGTACTAGGCTATCTGCCCGAAGGCATTTATAAGCCTAGCCGGAATGTGTTGGCTTTTGCCACCCCCTTAGATTAGTTCCCTGTGCCTCTCTGTCCAGCAGAGCCATTGAAGTGATCCCTGGGGTAAACTTTCTGTTTCCCATCCACTCGTCAAGGTTTCTCTTGAAGAGGGTTAGCAAGGAGCTCTGCCTAATGTAGATTGGAATCTTGATCCAGAGCATGGGAAGTCTCTGGGACAGGAATCTATCCCTAATGCACGTCCTATTTATTGTTGTGGTAAGGCTTAGATCCCTGGAGCATGTGGCTCGAGAGGATATGGTTTTCTGTAGGAGGAGCATGTCCATCAATTCTGGGTTCGACATGGCCTTGTATATCAGGCAGAGATCACCTCTTAGTAGGTGGTATGCAACCGAGTATAGCTGGAGTTTCTTCAGTCGAGCTGCATAGGGCATCTGCTTGAGGCCAGTGAGCCTCTTGGTGAGGAACGTCTGAGGTCTTTCCAGTTGTTGCAGGTGTCTTTGTAAGGTACATCCCAAATGGGGCATTGTACTCTATGATGGGTCTTACGAGTGATGCGTAGAGGGGCCCAATGACCTCTTTCGATCTGGATACAAACCTTTTTGTGATTAGGTGGGCCACATAGAAGGATTTTCTAACCACTTTGGCAATGTGATTATCAAAGGAGAGGTTACTATCAACTTGGGTCCCCAGAACCCTTATTACATCTTCCGTATTTAGGGGGCTACCACCTATGTGGTAGTTTGTGGGTACTTTTCCAAAGGGGATGACTATGCACTTTTTGGCATTTAGCTTGAGACCATGGTTTTGACACCATGTATCTGTCTTAGTGAAACCCTTTTGGAGGATGTCTGTGTCAGCCGGAGCATCAATTACAGCCCTAGTTTGCAGTCGTCTGCGAACTTGGTCAGCCATAGTCCTCCTGTGCTTGCCTGTACCTCTGAGAAGTATATGCCGAACAGGAGTGGTCCTAGGACTGAGCCCTGGTGAATGCCACTTGTAACTTGTTCTGTCCATGAGCCAGTTGGCAATCCATCTCGTGATGTAGGGGTTTATGTT